>NC_081407.1:678879001-679006501 GCF_030272615.1 Cryptomeria japonica | reverse complement strand
CCCTATCCTGCATGACTAGGATCTTGTCCACCTACCTATATAGTAGGTATGTCCTCTAGCTCTGGCATATCTATATCATTAGAACTGTCTCTGCCATCATCGCTAGATGATCCTGACAAAGAATCATCACCATCCTCGTTGTTGCTAGACTCGAAGTCTCCACCGATGTCTACCTCCTCCTCATTACCCTGAACATCCCCATCCTCTCCTCCTACAACAGCAATGGTTGCAACTAAACCCCATCACCATCTCCTCCTCTCCCACCCCTACCACCACTCCACTGCCTAATTTTCTAATTTTTTATAGGAATAGTTGGATTTGTTAGATGGATAGGCCTATGTCTGGCCCACCAAGAGTTGTACTTAGGTATCATGCCTAGATCATCATCTCCTACAACCCAACCCCATGATACTGATCTAAGGGCATAAAAGTCGATGAAAGCCATAGGTGGTTTAATACAAGCTCCCTAATTAGAAACCTCACATACTACCTTGGCAAAATATATTGTCACATCTGAAACTCCTTGTACTCACCAAATTGTCTAAGAACTCACCCAGGGAGGTGTAACTCTATAATCCTCTGAGTGTCAACTATCTTGCCTATCAAATATTGTTGTTTCCTACAAAAAGGTAAATATTGACCATCTCCATCCAACTGGGGCAATCCATGTATGACCACCAAATGAAGTGTTGTAAAACATCTATCTGATGTCTCCAATATAGGATGCTCCCTGTACCCTCGTATCTGATCCCAGTAGTATATCTATAAGCATAAGGCTCCTCATCCTGAATCTACACATGAATAATAGGTCTAAAGATATCGATGTTCTCCCAAGCCCGCACCTAGAGTAGAGTCACATCATAGCTGATAGATTTTCATGTCGAGTATACAATACCATGCATCTAATAGTATATCATGGCAAGCAGATAGGGTCCCCATGCGTAAACATGTCTCTCAATGATCATACCATAGATAACTCTTCCCCATCCAACCGGGAATCCATGACATCACCTATGTGGGATCAAAAGACCTCCTATAAGGCTACAAAGTACTACCGTCAGATCATCATAATCTCCCTTCAACTGTTCCCAAGCTATCTCATACTGATCGCTCATGTGAGTATCCTGCTCCTCACACTCAAATAGCTGACATAGTCTGGCAACACCTGCTCTATGATCATAGACAAGTCTCTCATCATGGATTGAGATATGTAATATACACCAAACATCCTCTAGTGTAATGAAAGCCTCACCAATCGGAAGATGAAATGAGAACGTCTCAAAGTGCCATCGCTCTACCAATGTAGTGATCATGGCTCTATTGGCCATAACCTTGGACAAATGAAGAGCATGATAGAGTCCAACATGTCAAATCAGAGCAACATCCTCAGTAAGTAACTGTTGTCGAAGTTCAAGTCCACTAGGCCTTGTCTACCTACTACCAAGCACACCCAATGTCTCTTGTAGAGAAAAATGATAAATATGTCAGATATCATGTTCGGACAAAAAAAATTTCAATCACACAACATAAAAATTCAACTAGTCCAACGAATGTGACATGATTATAGCTTTTGCGATGCATTTATTACTTGTGCGATAAATTTACAATGCTTGCACAATAACTACTACAAATGTGACATATTTATAACGATTGTGAATTTGATAGTCGATTGCAACACAATAGAGACTCATGCGAGACACTTGTATTCTTGCACAACGTTAATGATTAATGTGAAACAATAAACACCTATGCAAAAAGAACGATATACGTCTATGCAACAGTTAAATTTTTTAGCAAAAAAATTAGAAAATTTGACAAATTAGACTAAAAATAGGTAAATATTTTTGGAAACTCACCATGCCTCTAATCCTTGGTGGTCTCTAGTACAATCTAACTCACTCAGACAGGTGCAATAGTGCTATGTGGCCAGCCATCGTGCTCAAATCGATCATTGAAAGCTCTAAAATCGCAAAGAACTCAATGAACTCAAATGAATGCAAATGAGCAAATGAAGGGGTGAAATTTCAATTTATAGCTCAAAATTAGGGTTTCTTTTTCTCTAACAGTCGTGGTCCCCCTAAATTTCAACACACTTGTAGGTTAGTCAAACAGACTCCAAACCGCATGAAACTTGAAACTATTACTCACTAGCATGGTATCATTAAATTGGTCTCAATTCCATAATTTTTCGACCAATTTTCCAGGGGGCATATTTACATCCTAAGTGTCATTGAGGCACACTAGGGCAGGAAAAATTTAATTTTCTTTGAAACAACATTGTTTCAACATTGTCTCAAAGAGGGGCAAATTACTAATTTTTCAATTTCTATCTTTGTCATTTAATCATTTAACCATTTCTATATAATTAATTAATTAAATATTTATAATTTTTTTAATTATTATTTAATATTTTAATTAAATAATCTTTATTATTTAATTAAATTCAATTTCACATAATTAAATATTTTCTTCTTAAAATTATTTAATTAAATAATTCATTCTTCTAATCCAAATTTTAAATTCCAAATTTCCCCAAATCTCAATTTCACCAAATTTCAATTAATTACATTTGCATTTCACTTTTCAAAAATCCAAATTCAAATTGAAATAAAAATGAAATGTGAATTTTATCTCAAAATCCTACATCACATGTTGAAATTCTAACTCCCACTGACTTTCAATTTGATTGGACAATCAATTTAGTCAATTGGGCAATCTATTCAATCATCTCCCTAGTTAACTCGGTTAACTCATCAATCACCTTTTTTAATTCCCAAACAACTTTTTGGAATAGATCAATCAAATTAGTTAACAAACCAATCTAAATAGTTCACTGATCAATCAATTTAGTTGACTCATCAATCAAATGGGTTAAACTCTCAATCAATTTTCTCTCAAGCAATCTCAACCATTGATCAATTATGTTCCGGAATGAATCTCAACCATCCATTCTCGTCCTCTAGAATCTAATTTTCCTAAACCACTATCTTCAAAATTATTGTGCCATCTTTATGTAGTAATCCCAATGCGACACTGAGAGCCACACAATCACAATGATGAAGAAGAACAATGGAAGCCTATTGGATCAATAAAGGGGGTGTTGATACTTCATTTTATTGTTTTGTTGATTTAATTAAATTTCATTGTCATTTATGGATTTATCTAGTTAGATTCAAGTTTTGGTGGTTAACTTGGCTAATCTAGCTTATTTATGCCTAAATTTTCCCATAAAAACACATATATTATAGGGAGACCTTATTCTATCAACAAAACTAACCCGATCCATCATTACAAGTCCTTGTATATTCACTATCCTATGAAAAGTCAATCTCCAAGGGTTAAAAGTATATGTACATGCAAAAAAATTGAAAACCTCCCTATAAATTCCATTGTATGAGATGTTAATTCTAAAATAATCAAATCATCCAAATAATCCATCAATAACACCCACATAGGGTATGTGGCTAATTTTCGTATAACATAGTATCAAAGAATACACATTGATCTATAATTGTGCAAGAAAAACTACTTCAAAACTCTCCCATAATCACCATAGCTCTCCCCAATTATTTGGATCACATAGAATACAAAAATTAAAGGGATTCAATCATTCTTCTAATTAACAAAAATAATGAATTAAAATAATAGTAAATGATCAACTCAACACTAATCTCAACTCCAACATAAAATGATCCAAACCTCTAGGATAGAAAACAAACCATGTTGTTCTACCAACACTAAAATGTTCTCAATTGTTGATAAGTATCATTTCCTTCTAAATCCCAAAAGAAAAAAATTGGCAATATCTAACTATCCAATATAGTGTCAAAAATAGTAGAAATATATGTAAGCTTTGTTGGACATTGATGCTGCTAGGATATGTTGTTGTCACTGATGTCAAAATATTCTTATGATTTATTGCTCTGGTGATTGCAAATTGGTTTATTGGGATCATGGTTTGGTGTATGGAGTATTTTTAGTATTATTACATCTTTCTATATTAGTTTCAATGATCTGAGAAGCTTAATTGAACATATCATATTATTCGGTTTGTAGTTTGGTTTTCCTGATTAGTGCTTTGCAGAGTTCAGTATTTCCTTCGGTATATTCCGGTGTGATCATAGCTTGCACTAAGATTTTGGGATATTGTTTTGGATGTTCTTGTGTATCTTAATTTCAGATGGTTCATGATTTGGTGCTCTGTAGGATTATCTTTCTTCGTAACAAATGTTGTTGTTTGAGAATTCTTGAGTTTCAAATGTTGATTGATGAAGATTTGATAAGCGGTGTTGGTGCAGCTATTGTTGATGATTCTAATGTGCTTGTTGGTGTTTCTTAATTGTGTCCTATTTATTTTGAATATTTGCATTAATCGTTGTGCAAGTTTTTGGTGATTTTATTGAATCGATGATGTTCTCCGTGTTATGCGATATTCACGGTGGTATAGCGTGATGTGATTGATCTTGGCATGATTTTCGGTGGTGTTGCGTAATTAGAGATTTGATTTAGGTCCATGTTATATCATGTATATCATTTTATTGGTCTGGTGGTCGATCTTTGTATCGTGTAATGTAATTTTGTAATTGGGTGTTGAAGGTTTAGTCGACCTTGTTGTCAAGGTTGATGAATTGTATAAATAGGTGATAAAGTCATGTAATTTGGATATCAATGTTGTGTCTACATTGTCAGAGAGTGGTGTATGTGTGAACAAAAGGATTCATCTTTTAGTGTAATGAATTGAGCAGAGATTGGTGTAGACCAGACATGTGTTTAACTGGAACTATCATCAAGCATTAGTAGATGCTATTATCGCAGTTCATTCCTTTCGGATTGTAGTTTGAATCTTGTTGTAAGTCAGTGAGACTTCCCTGAGGGTTGTATCCTTTTGTGTTCTTGTATCTTGAGTTGTGAGCTCTAGGTAGTGTGCTTGAATGCTGGTACATTTCCCATTGTAATTATTTATGCATATTACTGCAGATTATTATCTTATTGTGGGTAGGTTCCTGTTGTCCTCAAAATCTAATTCCCTTCAATGTCCTTAGAATAATATGATCTAAACTGGGTGCAGAGGAGACATCAAAGATAAGGAAATTCCAGAGACAACATATGACAAGGTTTGATTAGACCTTCTACACTTCGGGCTTCCTTGGAGCCCAGGTGGGTATACCTTTGTGAATTAACTTCACACTTTTAAAACAATAAACCCACAGGAAACTAGTCCAAAAAACCAGTGGATTTGTTCACCTTGAAATCAACTGAAAACAAAGAATGGAAACTATACTTAACTTCAGCATTTGGATCAACAAAGTATGCAATAAACAACCTCGATTAATACTAGTGCCTTATCCAAGGTTACAGAGTCATCTAAACTCAAATAAAACTCCTGAAACAATATATCTTTATGCTTCCCGTTGGCTTGGTTTCCACTTAATCCTTATATATGCCTGACACATACAAGAATTCAATCATTCCAGACTAAGCTATGGTCCTCAAAATTCAAAGTTTCCTTCCAAAGAATTTACTGGTATAAGTGATCCCGCGTATTTAATTTCCCTCCTAAAGAGAAAAGCTAACAAACACTTATACTGAGATTGCTTTGCAATTCCATTCAAACTAAACAACCCTAGATTATTCAGAATAAAGATAGTAAGTAAATTTGTGAACAAAGTTGAAGACAACACAAAGCTTTACTCAAAACCGATGGCCTGTATATTGATATTCATTTTAAGAGATATTACAAGAAATTCTGATTCTCCATTTAAACTTTGGAAAAGCTCAGATAAATTTCTGCAGTGTTTTCTTACAAAAATTTTGTGATCCCTCTCCCTCTAGTCCTGGTATCCATTTATAACAATCATGGATGCACAAAGCTTCGGACTTCTCGAGGAGAGTTTGTTACAATTATTTCAAAAATTGAAGAGATTATAATTTTTGCGTAAAAGCAGTTATGCGCTCTTTTCAGCCTCTGCAGTTTGTTCAACAAGTTGTTCAGTTGCAACCTCTTCTATCTTTTCAGGGGCGCTCTCCAACTACTCCGAATCATGGGTGGAATATTTAACTTCCCACTCATTATATGTCTCTTCTGTCGGCCATGACAAATTAATCACATTATCTTTAATTTTAGTCAACCTTTTCCAAGAATTTCTCAGTTTGTTGACTTCTGAATTAAGAAAACTATAATGTGATTTAATTTTTTCTATTTCCTGTATTGTTATAACAAAGAAAGAGGTATCATCAAGATCAATGATTCCCTTAACCCTTGCTGACAATTTGACTTCTATCTCTTTAAGCCATATTTGTTTGTCTTTCAACTGATCCGAGTTGGCAAAAATTCCTAGGAGCAACTCAAAAACTTGATCAGTGTATTCCTTCTTGCATAGATTGACCTTTCTATCCACATTATCTACATCTGCTGCCAATTGCATTAAAACTTTAGTGACATCAGAAGTGGATTTGATAATGGGATTGGTTCTTGCTTCATCACAGGATACACACATGAACTCTAGATCTTGCTCCCTAGGCCTCCATTTGTCAAAAATGGGTGTCAAAATGGGCTTATCTCTCCTCAGTTCATTCCATATCTCCATAAATTTTCCCACACTATTGTAAAGCAATGAGGCATTTATCGTATCTGCAATACTGGAGATTGTGGCCCTTACCTTTTCCTCATATTTCCTTGCATACAAAGCCTGGGCTTGCTTCAGGTTTTCTAGTTCTTGAGGAGTAATCTCAATCATTTGGGAGCTAGAAGGTGCTGGAGATGGTGGAAATTCGATGATAGGGCTTGTAGGTGGAGGTCTAGCAGGAGAGGAGGAAATCATCAATGTTGAAGGCTCACCTTGTTGGTGCTGCCCCATCAGCTGACTCTGCAACTTGGCAATGATGCTATCTTTGCCCCTTACCTCCTCCTTGGCACTGTTATAGGCCTTCAAAGTTGTTTCCAACTTAATTTGGAGGGCCTCCTTTTCTTTGGCTTCCTTCTCAGCCACTGCAACACTGAATTTTGCAGTTTCTAGCACAGTGCTAGCAGCCTCTACTACCCCTGTACTCTGCACTCTTTTTACCATCAATCCACCAAGGTGACTTGACCCTGGGGTGTCTTTGCCTTTCTTGCCCTCATTTCTCTTGAGGGACCACATTACTAATGTATCATTATCCTTATTGAATGTAACCCCTTCCATGGGTTTAGTTTCTTTTCTTACTGCATCTAGCACCAGAGCATCAGCAATATCCCACTTTGGTAAGATGAGCACTCCAGCTTATGCTACTAGATCTCTTCCCTGTTCAGGAGTGATGGTTTTGAATTCTTCCATCATCTCCTATTTTATTTCCTCCTCCACTGAGGCTGGATCTTTATCAGGTTGCTCAGCCTTTCTTGTCTCACATCTAGCATTATATCTATTTATATGTTGTTTCCAAATGAACTGCATGAATGCTTCGGATGTAAAAAAGTTGTCATCAGCTAAAAAGGCACTAATTTCTTTTTTTATCTCAGGATCCCACTCCTGGCCTTTAAGTTCAGTTGAGGTAATGTCCATTTCAGCTTCAATGGGCTCTTCTGGCATCCCTTCTTCCACTTCATCATAAGTGTATGCAATCTCCCCCAAGCTGCCCAACTGCAAGAGGTGTGCAGCTGCTGCTTGTTCATCTCCTATGTGGATAGGGGATTGGGATGGGGAATACAAGGGTGTATCTGATTGCACTTCCTTCCCCACCCTTTGCTTCTTTGGGCTGTCTTGGATGTCAATGACATCTTGTACTTTCCTCTTTCCTTTGGATGAAGAGGGCTCCCCTGTTGTAGGCACCAGCACACTGTAACCTGATTTCTTATGCAGGGTGTAGTCACCAGGAGGGATTGCTTTGGTGGAAGTTGACTTGCTCAGGATCATTCTAGCCTTTTCAGGGTTACTCTTAATCACAGCTTCCCTCTTCTCCTTCAGTGTTTGCATCACATCTTCAAAGCAAACAATCAAAAAATTTATTTTTTCTTCCAATGGGAAGAAGCTAGACAATGGGTCATAGCTAGCATCAAATTGATGCACAAAATCCAAGGCTTTCTTATAAGCCACCCACTTTTCTTTCCTTAATTCTTGCTCATCTAAATCAAATTCATTTCTGATGAGATCTTCAAGAAATTGGAATTGATGAGGCCTACCTCTGCATGCTACCTTCTTCCTGAACATACCATTGAAGAAGTCCTCTGGATCAGCACACCTGGACACTGCAGTGGATAAATGGTAAGGTTTGAGGAAATCCTCAAAGCAATTCCAGCCTCCCTTTGTAATTACGAATTGGTGGGCTATGGTAGCTGCAAGGAAAATGGTCCCTTTACCTCTGCCTGTTAACTCTGCCTCTTGTAGGCCACCAATTTGTCTAAGGATCTCAGCTATTCCCACTTTGAGAGGGACCTGGTAAGGTAACAAAAATGGAGTACCCCTGAAACCAAAAACTCTGAAAACTGTGGAGACTGGATATAAGTACATGTCGCCCTAGTTATGAACAATTTTGATGTTCTCTACGAATTCTTTTGGCCTTATGAATTCCAGAAGAACCTTGGGGACTCTTGGGTTATCAGAGCAAAGGAGAGTCCTTATTTTAGATGCAAAATATTTATCAAACTTTAGGAAACTAGCATCCTCTCTGTCCCATGACAACACAGTACTCCATAATTGTACCGGCATTTTCTCTCCGTCCTTCTCTTTAACCAGGTCTAGTCCACTAGCGAAATAATCACCACCTTTGAAGAGAAAAAGGTGCATTAAGAGTGAATACGATCCAAAAGGTCTATCCACCTTTCCATTTTTTATTCCTATCAACCCTCCATGGATAGCATCGGCAATGTAAGAAGCATAATCAAATGTGATAGCAAGAGAAGGATTCAAAATCTGAAAAATCATTAGCAAGTAATGATTTGGCATATTTTCTTCAGCATCCTCTCCTAGAACTTGGCAAAGTGCCCAATACATTCCTTTAGCCCTCAAGGTAAACATACTCAATGAAAAAGGCTCTTGTGTGTTGGGCCCTACAACCGCTAACCCTCCTATTTTCAGAAAAAGTTCTTTAAGAGGCCCATTCCTAAGATGACTCCTCTGTGCACTGTACACTTGGGCTAATGATGTGAAATTTATGGGTTCCAGGAAGTTTGTGAACTCATTGAGCCCAAATGTTGTTCTTAATTCTTCCGCATTGATTTCCACAAGGGTTTTCCCATTTACATCCCGGATGCATCTTGTGACTGAATCATAGTTCAATGCCATTTGGGTTAGCAAGTCTGTATCCATGAATACCCCTGGGACTACTAATTTCCCAACATCTAGTTCCCAAATACTGTTTTGAGGAGCAGGAGAATTCCTTATTCCAAATCCGACTCTAAACAGCCCCAACCCGGACAGTCCAACCTGTGGGTCTCTCAACCAATTACCTTTGTCATACAATCCTTCTCCTATCTTCAGACGGGGAGCCCTGGGCACTAACTCTTTGGCCTTTGATGCCTGGTTAGTTGACAACGTCAACTGTTCTAAAAAATCGTCACATACACTTCTTTCTAAATAATCAACCTTGCTGGAAAATTCCCTTTTAGGAGTCATTTGAAAATGCAAGAAAATGAATACACTCTTAAACAATCCTGCAACACGAGAACGATTTTATTTAAAACACCACACAAGAATTGCTACAAAACATGAAAGAACCTGATGCTTGCTTGAAGGAATTTGCTCTGCAACTGAACCGCTTGCTCTGTATCTGAAAAAGATAACTCTGCGTCTACTCTTCTGCAAAATCTTTTAAAAGATATCTTCACTTGGTTGTTAGGAAATAAAATACTTGTACTCTGGGCCTTAACTATAACATTGATTCCGTTTGCTTTGGTCGTCCCTTCAAAATCGAATTCATACGAGAATTCATATTTTTAGCTCCAACGGGTCACAACATTCCTGCAAGTGTTTCACTGTTACCTTTTCATTATTGACGGCTTTGTCTTTAGTCTGGGTCCCGCTTTTCTATTGGCTACATAATACCACGTGGCACCCTACCATTGGCCTTAAAAATCCCTTTGCATTCCACTTGATACTAACCGCGTGTCTTTCTTTATATTGTGACGGGCCCACATTTTCTTTTTTGACCATGTCATCATCATGACACGTGGACGGCTCTTGTTAACTCTCGCTATTTCGCGGGCTTAAAGAGTGAGCATTTTACCCTTGCGAAATAGCACGGGCCATTGGATCATCCCTCAAGTTGATCACTAATTAATCTTTTTTAAAAAAGTTCTCAAGAATGGTGGGCCCGTGGACTCATCACGAACACATGGCATCCTTATCACTCGCGGAGCTGATTTGTCATTTTCTTATTTGCCAGAAGGGAACCATAGGGACCCACATTTTCCTTTTAGACCGCGTGTCATCATGACACGTGGACGGTTCTTGTTCATTCTCGCTATTTCGCAGGCATAAGGAGTGAGCATTTTACCCTTGCAAAATAGCGCAGGTCGTTGGATCATCTTTTAAGTTGATCGGCATTTAATCTTCTGAGAAGGCTCTCAGGAGATGTGGGCCCGCTGACCCGTCATGGACACCTGGCGCCTTGTCACTTTCAGAGCTGACTTGTCACTCTGTCATTTGCTAGAAGGAGCCACTAGGTCTCAGTAAATTGTTAACAGCTGTACCTGCCAGGTCATCTCCACCTGCGACTTGACTCATCTCTGGGGCCCACTTTGAACCTTTAATCCTGACCCGCTGATTGTGGTGACTTGTGCCACGTGCTACCTTTTAATACGCCAGAAGAAAGCCACGGGGATCCAACCACCTTTGACAGCTACACCCTTTACTTCCTCCGTCATGACACATGGACGACCCTCGTTCATTCTCGCTATTTCGCGGGCCTAAAGGGTGAGCATTTTACCCTTGCGAAATAGCGTCGGCCGTCGGATCATCTTTGCAGTTTATCACTAATTACTAGGCCCGACAACTTTAGAAGAAAAGCATACAAGGCATAAAATTTTCAAATAATCAACGTAGCCACCTAGGCAAAAAACAAGGGGGGACACTTCCTACGACCCCGCGACCCATAACTTAAGTGAATAAAGTAACGGAAGATTAGAAACCAGAGGGTTTAACACAAAAAGATAAGATCTAAAAAAAATCAAAAACCCTTAAACCCCCAAGGTTTAGAACAAAGCTGAAGCACTTGGGATTACACCCTATTCGAAAAATTTCAAGGTACCATAGCCAATTATGGGAAAAGAAGAACCCAATTTTAAAACAGTGATAATAGTTCCCACCATGGTTTTTCCCTTAATCGGGTTTTCCACGTCAAAATATTGGTGTTGTGTGTTGTGCTATTAATTTTCTTATCTTTGTTATTATTGTAGTTTATCAGATTGGTATTTATGGTTAATTTTGTCGATCCGATGAAAACTAGTTCACCCCCACTCTCAATTTTCCTTCATTGTTGTTGCCAACAATTGGTATCAAAGCTAGATCCTCTTAAAGAAGCTTAACCACTTGAGGAGATCTGGGATGGCAATTGGAGGTGTTATCTTTAAGAAGGAGAGTCCAAGATTTCATGAAGTAACTATGCTATATCAAAGAACCGGATGGAGGTGCACTTGAGATGTCTTGGAGAGGATTACTAGAAAATTACTGAGACAAATGGCGCTTTCCTCCATGTCATCGGATGTCAAGCTCCACCATCTTGTCCTTTTGTCCACTTAGATAATACTTGTTAGCTCTAGCCGAAGCATTACCAAATCTACCAACCTATCACCTTTGGGGACACAAGCACGATGTAGAGACATCTGCGCGACATGCTAGCGTCCCGCAAATTTGATAGTCTGCAGGTGGTCGTTTGAGCATTATGCTTGGGCCCGAAAGGAATCGTAATGCCTCTGCATGCGCCCACCGACATCTGAATTCCTTCCTGGGATTTTATCTTTCACTTTGGAGGTATTCTGAGGGGATCTTTTGACAAGTTTGGCAATCTTCTTGTAGGTTGACCTATTGAGACCATTTTGGATAGCATTTTATCAACACCACCATTGTTGAAGCATCTCAAGAACACTACGCCAACATTTTTAACAATTGTTCATAGAAGGGGAATTTCCTTAATCTCTTTCTTCCATTTTCCAATACTTTTTAAAAGTCTTTTATTGCATCCTTTCAATTATCTTTGTCATATTATTATTCTCATGGCTTCTTGGGTTGTCCATGGAGGTGGAAACACCAAAACAGGGGTTTGACTTAAGCAGGCTTCAAAACACAACCCCAACATTTTCTTCTCTTGTATGTGTGTAGGAATATCATCATAAGGAGGACGTCAAGTTGTGAGAGGCTTCACAGCGTGGACCTATTGTGAGATTTTATTACTCCTTTATTATCTTCTTATCCTATTTCGTGATTCATTCTTTTCAGACATTTTAGAATTGTCTAGTCATTTTACAAATTTTGTTAGTACATCCTAGACTCTGTGTGCATTTTCCATACAGGATGATAGTGCATCGCACTAATGTCCCAGCTTTGCATGCTCATCCTAAGGATAGAGGCTCTATAGAGTAGTCCAAAGATGCCTCTCAAGTGTCTGACACTTCTTGCATAGTTATGTTATCCCCTGTCTCATTCTAGCACCAGTTTGCAGAGGTCATCAAAAGGACAATTTGTACTGAGAAGGATTTATCATCCTTCAGGTGGCAAATTCCCTCCATTACATTTTTATGAACCCAACATGAAACAGGATTATCTTTGCATTACTTGCTTTCCGCTTCATTTAGGTGCATTTGGCCTTTTAAATTTTCAAAAGTTTAAAAATCTAAAAACAATTTTTTTAAAAAAAAAGAGGACAACCAAAAGCAAAACAAAAATACTTTCATTTGCATTTAATCTAAATTTCTACATTTTTTGCTTATCATTTTGTAGCGTCGTAAATTGTACGCACTTGCTAGGGTGGTACAATTTCACACCTAGTTTAGCACCCGCCTTGGTGCATCTTACATCTTGCATTGCATTTCCCCTTTAGCACTTAATTAATGAAATTAATTAGGTCTAAGGTTCTATTTCATCATCTTCCACATCATAAAGTTGGGCCCTTTCATTAAAGCGGGCCCTTTTCATTTTATTCCTCCAATACATCATTCAATCAAAAACCCTAATTAAGTCCTATTTTGAACTTGGGGGCTTGATTTCGGGGGTCAAAACATCTCGAAATCACCTGTAACTTCGGGATTCTCTCTAAAATCATCATATCCGACGGCCCTGAAAATTTGGTGAAAAGTTGTCGGGACCGTGGCACCCGGAGTGCACACGGTCCCGGACATTTTTCCCAAAATTTTAGGAGCGCAATCCAATCATAAAATAAAGCTTAACCCCAAGAAATTGGCGGGAGATTCAATCTCTAGGTCGGCCAAAAGTCGAAATTACGACCTAGGGTTTCCTATATAAGAGTTCTCTTTCTTCATTTGAAAGGATCCGATTTTTTGATTTCAGGACCTTATATGCAGCAAAAGAGCAGATCTTTGAAGACTTCAACAACACTCAACACCCATCCATCAAGAATTCATCAATTTTATTCATCCATTTAGGGCTTTGAAGGCATTGAAGAGCAATAAGGGATCACCGACTGAAGATTGGCTTGTACCCCTCCCTTGGGGTTGGATATGATTTCATGTTGTTTTCAGGTCTTTGCATAAGCCTCAATATATCATTCGTATTCATGCTTTAGATCACTTTGCATCTTGATTTGGAGCATTTACATTGTCATTTACAAGCAATTAGGGTTTACTTTCTAGGTTGCTCTAGTTTGCTTACTTGCATTTTAGGATCTTGCACACACACAAGGTCTGCACACACAATACTATACAACTTGGCTATTCGTGGAGGTGGAAATCACCGAAGCGGGGGTTTGACTAAGGCAAAACCCTATATAGCCGCCCACCATACCCTTTTCAGATATAAGTGCAGGTTTCGGGATTTGGACGACGTTGCAAGTTGCAGATCCGGGAGAAGCAGACTGAGACGGAACTTCATACCAACTTTCAGAGCAAAAGACCAGGACAGGGGCGTGGGGCGCCCTGGTCCTACCAGGATAGGGGCGTTGGGCGCCCTGGTCCCTAGGACAGAGGCGTTGGGCGCCCTGGTCCTTCTGACAGACAGCAATTTTCAACATTTCTGACAGCTTTCCAGGTTGTAAAATAGCAATTTCAGGAGCAGTTTCTGGGGCAGTACCAGGACAGTGGCGCCCGCGCCCCCATCCCGAACATTTTCACTCAGATTTTGACTCCGGGTACGCATCTGCATTCTTGTTTTGTCCTTGTGTTTACAGCTTTTCATTGTTTAATCTCAATTCTGCAATCTTGTTATTAGTTCATACTTGCATTTTGGGGTTAGGACTTGAACTTGCATCATTTTATCTTTCAATTACAACAAAGGAATAGAAATCCTAATAGGTAGCCCGTGGCTCTCTCTTCCACAAAAAGAAGTAGCCAATTGTGTGATACCTCTAGGCTCTTTCGTATTCCATAATGTGTGTCAAAAGGTAGGATTAGGGCATGTTAACCTAGTCTCACTTTTTCCCCTACCCACATTTAAAACCAACTTCATCATTCAGTGTCCTTGTAGTGTTTCCCTAAACATTGTGTGGCTTGTCTATGAGCTTTATGACTCAAACTACAATTGGAGTCGTAGTGAGGAGGTCGTCTAGGTAGATTTTTCCCCCTAATCGCTACAACCCTCCTCTACCTGGCACCATGTAGGGTGAGCAGTCATCTGATCTCAATGAGTTCTTGAGCTCTCACAATTTGAAATCTATTCTGACTAGGGGGGCCTTCTCCTTATAATTCGCAACCTAACTCTCCTAGGAGTTCTATCCTGTTTTCCCCTCCTATGGTCGATTACGATTCTGCGGTCACTGTAGACTTTGATAAGATCAATATGTTGGAGCAAAATCTGGGAGACTTTGAGGGTTTCTCTAATAGAGAGAATTTCTTCCCCTAGGTCAGAAATGTCATGAGTACCTTGAGAGATATGTTAATCTCTAACAAGAGAGGCTTGGAGATGTTAAGTGCTTTATCCATTATTGTTAAAAGCCATGTGCCCTTGGAGGATGCACCCCCTGTGGATAATCAATATGATCCCTTTGGTTCCTAGGTTAGTGTTAGCATTCTAGGAAGGGTGTGCACATGGTGATCTCCACCATACCTAGCGTTAGTGCTTCACTCACTCCCTTGGGCTACACAGGCATGGCTAGTAGTTCGACCTCCGTCGCTACTCAAATTTCAGTAATCAATGTTGGCACTTCATCTACTAATGGCACCAGTCCTTTTGGAGGTTCTGATGGAGACGACAATAGATCTGGCCCACCTCCACCTCCTCCACCTTCTAATCTTGTCCTAGAAACAATCTTGCAGAACATGAGGCAATTGCAGTTGCATCTGACGAACTTAGCCTCTACTTCTGGTCAATAATCTATGTCTGCGTATTACAGGTTGAGTCCCCTTGATATCACCATCCTGAATACTATCCTTCCAACTACTAGTGAGTACTTGAAGTTTGATAGGTTTAATGGCTATAGGGACTCGAACATGCATATAGATTCCTTCATGACTATGTGTTGTGACTACCATAGTCTAGGTTTCATGTTGCTGAAACTATTCTCGTGTTCCCTTAAGGGGACAACATTAGAATGCTATAGCTCCTTACCTGACCATTATATGTGTACCTTTTATCAACTTATGGATATTTTTCCTCAAGCGGTTTCAGGTGAACATTGGTAGCAGGGTCACTAGCGTTGACCTTGTTTATTGTAAACAGAAGCCCAATGAGAAGATCACTAATTTTATTTCAAGATATCAAGCTATCTCCACAAGGATCACCTTTGCCCTGCCAGATAGTGATTTGTAGAGGATGTTTATAGGCAATCTATAGTTGACATTGAGGGACAAATGATCTCTTAATCAATATCAGAATATCACTAACATGTGATCTGCTCTCACCGATTACTAGCACACTGTGTCATAGTTTGGAGATACTTGTTCGAACCCTTGCAGTGGGTCCTTTGCAGGAACGTCCATAGATGGGTCCTGGAAGAATAAGGTTGTCACTAATGTTGCGGCTATTCCTCCAATGGCTACTTCCCAAGCCCCATAATAAAATAGTTTCTTCACTAAGTTGAATGACTCCTACCTGAGCATAATGCATCAATTGTTGAAAGACAACCTTATTACACTCCGGAAATCAAACCATTGTCTAATAGTTGGCCTTATCCATGTTGGTACGATGGTTCAAAGTTTTTTCATTATCATCATGTGACTGGTCATGACACTGAGCAATGTTATCGCCTTCGACATGTTGTCCGAGACCACATCGACAGTAGTGCAATCAAGGTGGATGCACAGAAGCACAAATCAAACAAGTCTATTGGCAAAACCAACAATGACTTGCAAATATTCACTGATCCCTACCCTTTGCACTCGACAAATTTTATTTTTGCATCTGATCCTTCTTCGAATGATGGTCCATATGTGAACATGGTCACCATCACCCCCATTAGCTCACCTCTAGCTCAGAAGGGGAAGGTATCTAATTTGTCGTTCACATTTATCCCTCTAGATGCCTTGTATTGCAATGAGCCTGCTCCCCTTTATGTCTCTGCCAAGTTGAATGGTCAAACTTTCATAGGTGTGATGGTTGACCCATCTAGCAGAGTCGATGTTATCACATAGGAGACTCTCTTTGTGAACAACTGGCATAGACCGGTGTATGATGAATGTCACACAACTTTGAGGACACGTGATGGGTTCTCTGTCTGCCCCTTAGGTGGTATCACCTTGATGGTCTTTATAGGGCCTAAGGCGGTGTCCTCTATGTTCGTCATTATTTTTGAATCGAACCTCTTTTGAGTTCAGCTCAACATTCCTTGGCTAATTGCTATGGAATTAGTCCCCTCGGTTGTGCACAAATGTCTCAATTTTCCCCATGAGGGCACGATGCATGTCATCCAGGACATTGGATACCGGCACTTGATCGCCCATGGGGATTTTTCATTGGACCACTTTTGGCCTTCTCTGGTGGGGCCCATGCTTCCCATGGTGATTTAATGTACCACGCTTATTATTAGTATAAAAGAGGGGAGTCGGCCCCTAAATCTAAGCAGACTAGTGTTTCGTTGCCACCTCTAGCATTGACCCCTCCTCCATTAGTTTTGGTCTTGGAGAGAGTAGTGCCTCATGTCCCCTCATCATCAGGGGTCAAGGCTAAGCCCGCTCCCTCAAATAGACCTTCGTGTCTACCTAGGGCCACACACCCTTCAATGATGTCTATTGTTCCTGCGACTGCGTCTTGTGCAATCAAGGGAAAGACACCCATGTTGTTGAAGTTCGTGGCCCACCCTCCCTTTGAGCTCCCAATCATGGTCGATATTCCTCAGTCCTCTCCTTATAAGAAAAGGAAGCACTCTTCTCGTGTCCCTTCATCATAGCCTATGTTAGGACCTTCTATTCCTTTGGTCGCTCCTCAAGTGCAACAAGGTCGAGCGCCCGTTGCTGTGGATGTGGTGCCTCTCCAGCATGCACCTCCTGTTTCATTGGTTGGGACTTCTCCCATCCTTGACACAATTTCAGAGGCCTCTCTTATGGAGCACGATGCTCCTAAATCATCTTTGGATTTGGTTGGTGGTCCTCACATCCATCGGAATCAGCATTCTCGTGAGAGTAAACACTTTTGATGGGCCCAAGCTCGAGAGCATGATGTTGCCTTACCATCTGTTAGTGTGGCTCCGAGACCCAGCACTATTGTTCCAAAGCCTATTTCCTCAGTTTCTCCTATCTTTGCACCTATTTTTATCTCGCTCCCTCCTGCTTTAGGTGATTTCAATCAACCTCCCTCTAAATAGGTGTAGTTTTGTATTGCTCCTTCTTTGGAGCCACCTCTTATCACTTCTTTTTCGAACATGCCTTTCTTGTCCTAGCCCCACATGTCCCATATGTTAATCCTATGAGGATCCGGTTAATACTAGGAGGGGGGTGAATTAGTATTAAGACCAATTGAAACTTTAAACCCAAAATCAAACTTGTATTAGATCTGAAACCATTTATCAAATAACTCAACTTCTTTTATCAGATCTAACAACCTCTAAATCAAATTTGCTTAACACATTAATCAAATCATTTACCACACTAATCTATTCTTTCACCACTTAAGAAATCATATAGATTTGATCATTTACCCACTCTTTATCCTTATCAATTAGATCAAATACTTTCTCTAACAACTCTTATTAGTACTGTTAACCTCTAATAAACTTCTAATAAAACATCATAACCGGTGTCTCAGAAATAATGCATGAAATGAAACATAAACAAGAACATCACATGAAAAACATTCCACACATGAACACCATAAGTTTTTGACATGAAAACCCAAATAGGAAAAAACCATGGTGGGAGTTGGCACCCACAAATTCGTTCACTTTTGAAGTATGCCCTGTTAGGAGCTTACAATATGCCTTGTTAGGAGTAGACCCTATTAGGAGTCACCCAGTTAAGGGATTTGCCTAGCAACCCGGTTAGGAGCTTGATGATCTATTAGGATCAACCTTGTGAGAGGATTTAACACTCTTTTGAGAGTTGTCTTGTTAGGGGACTTAAATTTTTAAGGCCTATTAGGACCTACCTAGTTAAGGGATTTAACATGTTGCAACTGTTAAGGAACAATAGTAAGAAAATCATCTGTTACTTGCACTTATTTGCTTGCTTAATCAAATCCATTTATGCTCAACACTCTGCAACTCTCAGGAAGATTTCACACTTCACTTGGATGGCTTAACACATTCTCTAAGACCACCGACATCATAAACATCAACCGTGCCATCATAAATAGCCATCTTAACTAGGTCGGCCACTAAACCCTAATTACATCATGAATTTACAATACAAATCATAAGAGATCATCACATACCGATATACAAATCATTACAACAAATTACAATGTAATATCAACAATTGGTTGATCGTAACCCATCACAAAAATCCGATTTGTACCAAAGTCAAAACCTTAAAACACTCTACTAAGCATTTCGTTGATTCCCAAGAAATTCTTCCTTGAATCACACCAAAACAACAATTAAATCATTCACATAGGTTATGTTGTGTTACCAACTTCATGTAGACTCATCGTCAATCACCACCATAACAAAAATCATTACCGGTTTGATGATATCTTCATCGGTCTTAAACCCTACTAAAACCTTAGCATAACTTCATCAGAAATTTGAAACACATCTTCCAGTAATCTTCACAAGTTTCGGTTTTGGTAAGATACTAATTTCCATGATACAAGCTCACCTTCCAAACTGCAAATCACCAATCATCGCCGATCGTCGGATCCAATCAAAACATCTATGCTATACCAATTAAAGTCCTATTTCACAAACTTTAGTTCTCTGTCAGTAAACCTTGTCTTCCAATAAACCAAATCACTTACATGACAAAACAAAACATCTGGAACATTAGTAATCATCATTTGACATCAATTGCCATCAATGATAACATAAATAACTGATCAGGTCATCTAATCACAAAATCTCAATCTCTTCATCACAAATACAATTCTATCCTTTCCCAGTGCAGTCATCAATCTTCAACTGCATCACCTCATCTACATTAGTTATGCCAAATGCTAACAATCTCCCCCTTTGGCATTTATAGCAACACCAATTAGTAACACCAATCATATATACAATTAGAGTAATATCATCATCTGCAACTTGCTTGCCGGTATCACATCATTTGTTGGTTCTCCTCCTTTTGTCATCTCCCCCTTAACCAACTCTTCTCTCAATCTAATCTTCAACTTCTCCCATATATGATTTCTTTTCTTCTCCCCCTTTGACAACAATGCCAAAGGCACTTCACTTGTCTTCAATTCTATTGCTGCCTCTTCCATCATCTCTACTAATCAAATCAGAAAAATTATAACAAAGCATTAAATCAGAACTTTACATTAGACTTTCTCCCCCAAAGGAGTAGCCTACACCTTCATCATCCTTAGTGAAAGATATAAATGAAAACCATAGTATTGATTCATCTCCAACATTCTAGTTCTTCCGGTGTAGGGGTCTAACCCCTCGTTTACCCCTAAGAAACTCAAAAGTAGCCTTTGGTAAGGGATTAGTAAAGATATCAGCTAACTGATCTTTACTCTTCACATATTCCATCTTCACCTCTTTTTCTTTAACTCTTTCCCTTCGTAAATGATACTTCAATTAAATGTGCTTAGTTCTAGAATGAAGCACAAGATTCTTAGAAATATTTATTGCACTTGTATTATCATAATAGATAGTCACCAGTTCTGACATATCTATCTTGAATCCTTCTAGCACATGTCTCATCCATATTGCCTACGTGCAATTCATGAATGCAGCTACATACTCAGCTTCAACTGTAGATTGAGAAACACATGTTTTTTTCTTGATCGTCCATGCCACTAATCTTCCACCGAGTAGAAAAGATCACCGGTTATTTTTTTTTGAATCATCCACATTACCTGCCCAATCAACATCAATACAGGCATCCAAAGTAAAATATCCTTTATAGGGATACCATAAACCATAGTCTATTGTGCCTTTCAGATACTAAAAAATTATCTTCACAACCACCATGTGACTCTCCTTAAGCTCTTTTTGAAATTTAGCCACTAATCCAACAGCATGAGCAACGTCTGGTCTGTTATGAACAACATAGTGTAGCTTGCCAATCATAGATTTATACTCTTTTTCACTAACATCAGGGGAATCATCTTGCTTTGACAACTTGCAGCCTGTCATGGTTGGTATTCCTACCAGTTTACAGTCTTCCATGCTGAAAGTCTTCAACACCTCTTTGATATACTTGGTCTGACAAATAAAACTTTCACCATCTAGTTGTCAGACTGTAAGCCAATAAAGAACTTTATTTCATCGATTAGAGACATTTCAAATTCCTTTTTCATTATATCAGCAAAGTCCATACACATATCATCATTTCCACCAAAAATTATGTCATCTACAAACACTTCTACTATCAGCATCTTGTGTCCATCAGTCTTCAAATAAATGTCGTTGTCCTTACTAGTATGTTGGAATCCAATTTTGATCAAACGTGCATGTAATCTCTCATACCATGCTCTCGGTGCCTGCTTTAGACCATATAGTGCTTTATGCAATTTAGACACCATGTCCTTATCATCAGTCAAGGAAAATCCATCCAGTTGTTCAATGTATACTTCTTCTTCTACAATTCCATTTAGAAAGGCTGATTTGACATCCATTTGATAAACTTTGAATCCCTTATATGCAACAAATGCTAGTAGCATCCTTACTCCTTCTAATCTAGCAACAGGTGCAAATTTTTCACCATAATCCTCGCCGCCTTCTTGAGTATACTCTTTGTAGACTAACCTCACCTTGTTTCTTACAATTCTTCCTTCTTCATCCAATTTATTCCTAAAGACCCATTTTGTTCCAATTACATTCTTATTCTCCAGTCTAGGAACAAGTCACCATGTTTGATTCTTCTCAATTTGATTTAATTCTTCATTCATTGCACTCACCCAATCATCATCCTTTAGTGCTTCCTTAACTATCTTGGGTTCTATTGTAGATACCAAACATGATTTCTCTTAGATCTTACTCCTAGTTTGCACACATGCATTCTTATCACCAATTATCTACTCTTGTGAATGGTTCAATCTAACATATCTAGGTATTACCTGTGCCGGTTCTGCATCAAGTTCTTCATTTTCTTCTTCACTATCATCGCTTAGCAGTTGAGCATCTAATTTTGCATTTGTCAATTCTTCATTATTCTTTGTCTCCAATTCAATTATTACAAACTTTTCCTCTTTATCATCCTTTTTAGGTTATGATCTGCTTCTACCTTCTGACTTATCTGATAGATCATCAACTTTTACATTATCACTTTCAACAATTTTCTTAGTTCTCTTATTGTAACATTTATATGCCTTACTCTTAGAAGAGTAACAAAGAAAAATTCCTTCATCAGATTTTGCATCAAATTTCTCAGTGTAGTTATCTCTCTTAATAAAACATTGACATCCAAAAATTTTAAAATAACTTACACAAGGAGTTTTTCCATACCATAGCTCATAGGATGTCTTATTGTTACCTCTCTTTACCAGTACCTAGTAATAAAGTGTATACAGCAGTACTGACCGCTTCTCTCCAAAACATTTTGGATACATCACCCTATAATAGCATGGTTCTTGCAACTTCAACTATTGTTATGTTCATCCTTTCTTCTATGTCATTCTGTTGTGGTGTTCTCAGAGCAAACAGTTGTCTCTCTATACCCTGTTCATCACAATACTTAACAAATTCATCAGTTGTGAATTCACCTCCTCCGTCTGATCTTAAACACTTCAAGTTCTTACCAGTTTCATTCTCAACTAGAGCTTTAAATGATTTAAATTTACAAAATGCTTCTGATTTCTCTCTCAAAAATGTCATCCACATCATTTTATAATAGTCATCGATGAAAATAATGAAATACCAATCATCGTAATAACTCTTTGTTCTCATAGGGCCACAGAGATCGATATGTACCAAATCTAAGATATTCTCATAAATATAATTCTTGCTCTTGAAAGAAATAGAGGTCATCTTACCAGTTTAATAATCTTTGCATATCACACTATCCGGTTTGGCAAGTTGGGGTAATCCTCTTACAACACTTGACTTGCTTATCTTAACCAATTAATTAAAATTAACATAACATCTTTTATGCCACAACCAACTGTCTTTCATTCTTGCAACTAGACAATTATTAATATTACTATTGAAATGGAATAAGTTACCTCCAGTTTGCTTCTCAGTAGCAATCAGTTCACCATTCCCTCCAAGAATTTTGTAGACTCCACTTTTAAACTCAAGCAAACAACCTTTATCATTGAGCTGACCAACACTTAAAAGATTATGCTTTAGACCATCAACCCAAAACACATCATCAACATTACTCTTCCCATTTAGAGAGATTGAACCTTTATCTTTCACCATGCAAGGAGAGTTATTTCCAAATCTAACAACACCTCCATCAAATTCATTAAGGGTTATAAACTTACTTTTATCTTTGGTCATGTGGTGTGAGAAACCACTGTCTATAATCCATTCAACACTATTCTCAATATGAGATACTAGTGCCTTTTCATCTGACAGTTCCTCCTTCACGGCTACAAACACAATTTCTTCATTCTCATCTTCATCTTCAGACTCCTCATCGGTCACACCTTCATCTACTGCAACATAACAATGTTTCTTTCCCTTTCTTTTGAATCTTCCAAACTTTTCTTTCTTATTGGTGTTAGGGCAGTTAGTAGTAATATGACCAATTTTATTACAAGAGAAACACTTCAAAGGTAGATTTCCTTTATACGTACCAGTGCCTCTTGGAAATCTCTTTGCTAACAGTGCCTCAATTTCCATCACTTGATCTTCATTGTCTTCCTTTCCTCAGTTACTTCCATGATTTGTCCTACACTCATGATTTTGACATATATCTTTTCCTTTTCTAGCAAATGAACTGGTAATAGAAGCTTTAAAGACAGATTCGGTAGATTTTGTCAGACTATTGTCAAAACTATTTAACTCAAAAGTTGTAAGCTTACCAATCAATGAATCAACAATTACCTTATCCTCTAAAATAGATCTAAGTTCTTGGATTTTAGATACTCTTATAGCATACGGAGGTTGAAGAGTTCTAAGCATTTTACTTACTATTGCATCATCTTCCATTTTACCTCCAACACTCTTTATGCTGCCAACAACTTCTTTGATCTAAGTTCCATTGTATCCTCCACATTTTGATTCATGGGGAGATGATAGAGTATGACCCAGTGATAGGGAGAGACGCGTTGTGGAGACTATTTGAGTTCAACGCAGATGATCTGGATATCATAGAGAGGGAGATTGGCTGGGAGACCATGGCATCAAAGTATGATCAACGATATGTGGTGATAGCAGTGGTTATAGCATGTCTACTAGCAGGAGACAGGCGAGGACATGGATTCTCTATTGGATGGGGAAGAGTGCTAGAGCGGATGGTGACAGAGGGGACGGTGTACGCATGGGAACCATGTGTACTGGCTATGCTGTATTTTCAGTTGCATCAGATAGCATATCAGGGAGTTCAGACTTTGAGCTGTGGAGTCACATTATTACAGGTATGGGCATTTGAGCACATAGCCATATGTCAACCGATTACAGAGAGACATGTAGTACCACACCGACCATATGTGTAATGCTATGGGGGAGCACTAAGACAGGGTCCATTTGGATACATATTGTATTGGCGACACGAGCTAGGCAGATTGAGAGAGTTCACATGGAGGCCATATTTTGATTGCCTTGGATGGTCAGATGATAGTGATGAGATATCGTATTGTAGACAGGAGAGGTACCTGATTGGGTGACCAGTGAATCACCAGAGAGTGATTGAGATGTACCTGCCAGAGAGAGTCAGACGACAGTTTGGATAGAGACAGGATGTACCTAGAGGGACTGCACACTTTGCCCGATCTCACAGGGACACGAGTCAGTAGGGGAGGATGATTCAGCCACACATAACATATGCTGACTTCGTACAGCTACATCAGAAATAGTGGGATTGGAGGTCAGATGTGGTGGACATTGGGACAACAGAGGAGTATGAGTGATGGTTTGCATGATGACGGCCAGTGCCATTGGCTGATCCTGATATTCCAGTACCTAGGCGATAGGAGGACTTCCCACTCACAGGAGAGGAGGAGGGAGATGATGAGGATGAGGAGGATGAGGGTGGAGATGAGGATGAGGGGGGTGATGAGGATGGAGATGATGAGGGGAATGATGATGATGAGGCAGACTTAGCCAATCAGGAGACATTGTAGGATATACCCATAGAGCCGGAGACAGTAGGATAGAGGAGATGGAGGTGTGCAGGGCTACCATAGCAAGTCAGTAGGATCACATTGTGACATTAGAGAGATAGAATGCCATCTTGAGGACAGAGCACAAGCAGTTCAGAGCGGAGATAGCCAGACTCACAGCGGCTCGAGATACAGCAATAGCTCAGACACAGCAAGAAGAACAGAGAGTCACTGAGTACATTGGGTTAATTAGGGATGCTAGTGCACGTGAGATGGCACAGATGCTGGTAGAGACTGGAGAGGAGATATGCCATTAGAGGACACTATATGAGAGTGTAGTTCCACCCGAGCAGAGAGCAACATCATATCGGGCATGATCGAGGATAGAGAGCAGGGCACGCTCTCGGAGGTCATTGAGCAGCATGGGGGTGAGTGGACCTATGAGACCACCACAGCCAGGACCTGGGATAGGAGGGACATCATCCTTGAGACATGGCAGGGATGAGGAGGATAAAGGGAGCACCCAGTGACAGAGGCACGTGCTCCTTATGACAGACAGATGACATTATGTAGTTTGACATTTATGTGGTCAGCCTGCGGGCCATACTGAGGACAGACAGTCCAATTTTGTACTCCGATATTATTGTGATATGTGATATGATATGCATCGATATGATGGGATGCAAATGTGTTATGACTTATAGTTATTTTCCCATGTATGGATGACTTATGCACTGTTTATTGTGGAACATGTATGGATATATTTTTTATGTATTTTTTATGCATTTATAATATGAAATGGATAAAATGCTTGATGTAATGTTTGATGTGATGTTTGATATAATGCAAATGTACTAACCACTGAATGCAGGATGCAACATATGTGTTTGGAGATCGGAGCACTAGACCGGACTGACTATCCGAACTAATGGAAGAAATGTTAGTAAGAAGAAATGAGACAGAGGACAGTTAGAGATGAAGAAAAACTTGCTTTCAGTAATGCACTTTGTAGGTGAGAACCTTTATTTTAATATAGCAAAATGGATGCGTAGCATCATGGCATTGAAGGCCAGAGCTGAAATGCAACCCTTTTTGCAATAGACACATCGCAGACAAAAAGCAATCACAACAAAAAAGAAAGGGACCATGAACCATCCTGGTCACTCTAAATCACTCAGTGACATCATCAAGCAACATAGGAACATGATTGAAGATAAATCAATAAATGATAAGACTCACTAATTCCAACAAGTCAAACAAACATCTTGATCTTCATTGTCAAAAGTTGAAAGTGCTGATAGGACGATCATGTTGTCTAGTTTTAGGACATGTGGTACCCTGTCTAAGACAGGACATAGTCTGGTTTCGAGTATACCACACCCTGTATAAGACCCATGATAGTAGTAACAAGGACAAATGATTGATGGTGGTATTTGATTGATATGACAATTGTGATCAGTTTGAATGTCTGGTTTGATCGAAAAAGGTCATCTGTGAATACGTGATTTCATTAAAGCATAGTGTGTGATTGCGTGTCATTGGAGGGATGCTCAGTGATCTGTCGATGCCCAAAGGGATCATTTTTGTTTTTATTTTGCGAGTTTTATGATGTTTTTGTTCGTTTTTTTTTCAGGACTTTATTTGACTATTTAGGATTTTTTTCAAGATGTTTTTTTTCAATTTTTTTGGATTATTTCAGGACATTTTTCAATTTTTTTTGAATTATTTCAGGACACTTTTCAATTTTTTTGAATTATTTCAGGACATTTTTCAATTTTTTTGAATTATTTCAGGACATTTTTCAATTTTTTTAATGATTTTGCCCCCAGTGTCTAGCAAGGCAAGGAATATGACAAATGGATAAACAATCTTGATGAAATGTTGGTGGATAGAGGGAAGACAAAGGTCTTTTATCATGGAAACAATACAGATGCAATTTTCAAGGGCTATGGTGTGATGGGACAAGAGACTGGATATGACAATGTAAAGCAGTGACAGGGCATGAGGGACATGTCAAGAGGTTTTTTGAAACCATGTTTAAATTTTGTGTCCTTATGTTAGATCAAGATCAAGGGATAGAAAAAGAGTGTATGGATAGTGATAAGATATGGATAGGATAAGACCGACCAAGAATGGATAAGGGACATGGACTGAAGGTCGGGGTAGGCTAAGGGATAGTGGCAGAAAGTCGCAATAAGCTAGGGAATATGAATGAAAGGTTATAATAAGCAAATGGATAAATGACCAAAAGCTATGATAGACTGAAAGCTACAAACAAGATGCATGATGCTCATAAAGATCGCCAGCCTTGTCAAGATCAAAGGTGGAAAGGGAAACTAGATAGGAGGGACAATAGGATAACGGAGGAGTATGACATGGTATGATAGGATAATGAAGGGCAATAGGATATGAAGGAGTATGACATGGGTTCAATAGGATAATGGAACAATGAAGGACAAAAGGATATGATAGGATAAAACCTGCCCCCAAGTACGGTATGCAAGAAGTTCATAGATTACGCATGATGCCTGTTTGCCAGGTTTTCATCACGGTACTTGCCCAATGCGCCTGTTTGCCAGGTTTTCACCAGTGGAGGAATTATTTTTGCTTTACTTTTTTCTTTTGTCTTTTTTTTTCACTTTTTTTTTTGTATTTTGACTTTTTCAATAAAAGATGGACACATGATAGGGGATGGAAGAAGGACTCAAGCGTCTTTTTTTTTTTTTTTTTTGGATAGTAGCCTTGAAAAAAAAAAATGGACCATGACCTTTAAAAGTATGCTCAAAGATGTTGGTAGGATAAGGACGTGGAAAATGAGATGAAACTAAGGCAAGGATTTATGCAAAGGATTGGACCAAAGGGATCGAAGGATGGAAAATATGCATTGGATAATGGATAGGATATTGGAAGAACTATGCTTGAGTGGATATAAATGTTGGCAAGATTGACATTGGCACACACCTTGAGGGGTGATGGACTGATGGAGGAAGAATGGATCTCAGATTGTGAGATTTGGATGGAGGAATAGCTTGGGATTTTGGGACATACGGGCCCAAAATGGATGAAGAAGGTGATGGAGGAACAAATTTGAGAGGGTTGGATGGAGGAATAGCAACTTTGGATGCCAATTTTGATGTTTCTTTAGGCTTTTGTGCTTCAAGGAGCTGCCTAGGGATCCACATGGTTTTTTATTTTTCATGCTTTTGTGGTTACTTGGAGTGCATTGCTTGCACAAGGGATTTAGGAACCCATATGTATTTTGAATTTTGTTTTTGAGCAATGGGCCTTTGTGGCCTTTTGGATATTTCTTTTTCTTTATAGATCATATTGTTCTTTGTTTTGACATGTTGATTATATTGGACATGTTGATCCTTGAATACATGAGGATTTTTAGACTTATGATGTTTATGCTTGGCATCCAAATTGCTTGGAGGGGGAAAGGAATCCATGGATGGATATGAATGAAATGGACTTCTTTTGGATTGATGAAATTTACTCAAGGATGTGTGCCTTTGTTGACCTTGCATAGAGGATGAAGGGATATAAGGACCTAAGATGGATGGAAGGTATGATGGGGAAGGTGTATGTTTTGATTTTGATGGAGGGATACCAACGTCTTGAGAGTGAGTTGTGTAGACATGACCCTTAAGATCTTCTTTGATATGGAGGGGTTCTTTCTCATGAAGGTCTACTCCTTTGCCTTTATGAATATCTTGACTTGTAGGATACTCTTTTCTTTGGGAAGAAGACGCCAGTCCATTATGAGGTGGATATGATATGAGAGAAATAATGAGATCTTGAAGTGGATCGGATTGCACCAAAGTGGAAGAACCCATTATGCATGTCGAGGGTTCATGAACATCTTTCACTGACACGTTAGAATCATGAGGGGAATTAGGATCATGAGGGGGACTAGGATTTTGTAGTGGACATGGTTCAATGACAGACTCTTCAAGAGATGGAATGGGAGAAATAATGGGATCATCAAAAGAAATGATACCTTGGAGTGGATATGCTGGATTAGGACGTGGAGATGGAGGAACAAGTGGATCTTGTGGAGGATCTGAAGGAATAATAGGGTCTTGCATTGGAAATGAATTTGGAAGGATACTTTGATCTTGACAAGGAGGAAGATCATTGGATTCCTCTTTAAAGGTGCTTTTCTCTTGACTTTCAATGGGATCATTGGAAAGGATGGAAGGGATATCTGGAATGTCAATGGGATTTGAAAGGATACTTTGATCTTGACAAGGAGGAAGATCATTGGATTCCTCTTTAAAGGTGCTTTTCTCTTGACTTTCAATGGGATCATTGGAAAGGATGGAAGGGATATCTGGAATGTCAATGGGATTTGAAAGGACATTTTTTTCATGAAATGGAATGGGATCGTTTGGGATTGGATGGACTGGGATATCTTGATCTTACTTAAGGAATGGAGTGTCAATAGGACTTTGGATAGGATGGACAAGAATAGGGGAATCATCATGAGTGTCTGGGAACATGGAGTCTTGGTCAACAATTGGATGGGATGATAAGGTTTTGGGATCTTGATCTTGATCTATTTTAAGACACATTTCTTCATGCTCTAAATTATCCTCTTGACATGAGATTGGACTTTGGATATGCATTGGGGATTCGGACAAGGAATCAATGTTTTGGCATGAAGGAAATGCATTTTGAACATTTGTGATGGATTCTGGCAAGGATTCAATGCTTGAACATGAGGAAGAGGGACTTCGAATGGGGTCCTCTAAAATAGGTAATGGCAATAAAGTGCATGGTGGCATTGGGTCTTGTATTTCTGAAACATGACAAGGATGTTTATCATGAATTGGATTATTTTGGCAATCAATTATGGATAGCCCTTGGATAATTTCATCCTTGGGTGTATTGTTTGATGAGGACAATATGGAAGGTTCTTGTGAAACTTCTAAAGGTGTAGGGATAGATGCCACTGGAGAGTCAATTTGTTTGTGGGGGGATGAGGCATTGCTAGACATAATTGTATTATCTTGATCTTCCTCAAAGAACTCACTTGGTAGTTTCCTTAAGATCATTGCAATAAAGCCACCTTTCTTTCGAGGTTTTGACATGGTTGTATCTGGAATTTGAACTTGTTTGGCAAGAATTTGGTCCTGGTTTGATGTCATGTTTTGATTTTGAACTAGATGTTGATCAAATTGGTTTGACATGTTCAAACTTTGGCTTGGTTCATGTTGCAACCTTTGTTTTTGAATGTTTGGTTGTGGTTGTTGACATTGATATGTTGATTGAACTTATTGATATTCCACCATTGGTTGAACTATTTGTTGACATTGTATAGTTGGTTGGACATATTGTTGAAATTGGACCATTGGTTGTGTTGGTTGTATATGTTGGACAATTGGTTGTGTCTGTTGGAAATGTTGAACAACTGGTTGAACCATTGGTTGTGAGGGTTGAAAATGTGATTGATAGTAAACACCTTCTTGTTCTTGTTGTAGAGGCATATAATGTTGAAATTATTGTTGTCTCTTTTCTTGAAATTGTTTCATCATCTCTATTTGTGAGAGGAGAGATGGTATGTCTGATCGTTCAAGGAGAGATCTTACATCAATTGGCTCAATCTTTGGATTTCAACCTGGAAATTTTTGAAACATTTTGGACATTTGTGATCTATTCTTCTCAATGTTTTTCACTCTTTGTTCCAAAATCTGATTTTCTTGAGCTAGTTTTTCCTCTAGTTTTTGTATTTGGAGACTTGTTTCATCATAAAAAGTTTGATCCAAGTTCTGAGACATGTAGAGATTGTATTGACATGATTGATTTCTCAATTGTGATGACATGGCTTAGTAAGAAGGTTGAGACCTCATTTCAACAAACATGTCACTATGCAATGCAACTAGTGGGATTGACAAATGCAACCTAAAGGATGACAATGCAACTTAATGTTTTTGTTGTTTTTTCAAGATTTTGACAAACTTATGAATGCAATTCTAAAAATGAGACCCTTAGGAAATTGAAATGATGTCTAGACCTCAAAGGACAAAAGGACCAAGTGACAAAAGGACAAAATGGCAATGTCTCCCCTATATGCTTGGATACTAAGCTAGGTTTGACCAAATGACATTGATGACAAAAAGAGAAAAGGTTTGATAAGGTCTAGACCTCCTAACAATGACTTAGGGTTTATCAAAGATTTGGATTACTCAAGTATGACAAAACCTAGTTTTGACACTATATGCTAAGGGACAATTACTATGCAAATGACCCTAATATGATATGATGATGACCTACGCTTAATGAAGAGACCTAGGGTATGCAAATGCAAATGCATGACAATGGTATTACTCTAATGTAAGAGGACACATGCAAATGGATGACCCTTATTGATATGCAAAGGAGTATGAACTAGGTGAAACTTAACCTTGGTAATTGACAATGAATTTGCAAAAATGCAAACCTAGGATGAACCTAATGTTGGACATGCAATATGATACCTAAGTGAGGACCTAAATCTAAGTGACGTGAATGTTGAGACAAGATTTTGAAAAATGTTTGACAACCATGTTTGAAGGTGTTTTGAACTTTGTTGGATGAAATACTCTTGTGTTTAACCTTGTTTTGAATCAATTTGTCTTGTTTTTGAAATGAGACACAACTCAACTTTTGACAAGCAAAGAAGACAAGATATTTCAACTTAGACTCAAGACAATCATGCTCATTCACACATTTCTTATGGTAGGCAAGGACATTAGGTACTTGAGAGGTAGACTCATTATGGGATTCAAGGAGAATACATAGATGCTTGACCCCAAGGGCTCCCCTCCACAACACTCACTTCTCAAGGCAGCCAAGTATCAGTCCCCATGGAAATCTCCCCATGGTGAACTTAGTATCTCTTCCAAGTATCGGAACTTGTCCTTCTCAAGCAACTAGAAGGATATTTGGCCTCTAAATACAAGGTGTTTAGTAAGGATTTCTGTTAAGCGTTACTCCTTGGTGTCATGCAAGCGTGATTGAGACGTTAAGCCCACCAAGATACCAAAAAAATGTAGTCACGCAAGCACGATTTAGACCTTGAGGCCCTACTTAGATGTTGATATGAGAAAGAGTCTAAGGGTCATCACTTCCCAAGTAACTACAATTCCCACATAACCCTTCCTTCAAAGCTTTCGCTCATCAGGTATTTATTTATAGTGAGTTAGAATGCCAAGGTATTCTAGTCGTACTCACTTTCGGTCGTTCCCTTCTCACGATTATCACTTGCTTGCAAAAGCAAATGGTCGGGAAGGCAGGGTCTCTAAAGGTGACACATAATCAAAAACTTGAGCATGGTATTGAAGATCTGGATTTCTGATCACCCTAAGAAGGATGAGAGCATACTCTCCTACTCCAATGTCAAACTCAACTATCAAGGAAAACATACATTCATTCCATCCTATTTAGAAATCATACTAGGTGCCTAAATATTAATTATAAACACAAAGTTTAGTTGTAGTCCAAGGCAACCTGCAAAACCCAAGTCAGAAGTTTGATATGTTTAGTCTTTGACTATTGAACCTGCATAAAATGTGTGAGTAGTTTCATTTGTTGTCTTTGTCATGCGTAATGCCAAGGTGCTGCACAAAGAATCAGTACCAAAAACCAAAAAGCAGAAACAAAATGCAAAACAAAACAATTTGCAAGTAAAAACACTGCTTTTTTTACCTCTGTTTCTGGACTTACACAGGCACAGAATGCTTGACACAGGCGTAGAATGCTTGACACATGTACAAATTGTCCTTGACACAGGCATAGAAGTTCCCAGAAAACCCTGCATTACCCTGTTTCTTGGGTTTTTGACCTGCAAATCTCAAAAGCATGATTAGGGGGTTAGTTCACGTCGAGTTCACCAATTAATGTAGCTAGGAAATGTGGAAATCATCACAAGCAAATCAATATTAGTCTAGCTCAATCACAAAAACTCAATTGCAATGATAACAATCCTAATTACACTCAATAAAGACATGAAAACAAGACATCAATTCAAATGCAAACCATTGCAAACTTGAATGTCTCCTTCATGTGGCTCCATTGTCCTTCTTTCTCCTTCAAATAGCTTTGTTTGTGGATCTCACCTACTAGTGCATAAGCATGATGTGAAAGCAAGTAGACAAGATAGTAGCTCAAGAATACTCGAAGCGTGATTGATTCGACCAGGGATCAGGGACCTTGATTGAAGAAATTCATCCAATTTATAGATAAATTGGAGAGATGACAAGATTAGCATGATTCGATTTGAATGGAAATTGCAAATCAAGAATGTCAATTATGACAAATTATGACAAATTTGCACTTTCTATGCAAGATTGATTGATTGTCAATTATGATAAAATTATGACAAATTTCTATGTCAAAATTGATTGATTGTCAATTATGACAAATTATGACAAATTGAAATGTCATTCCCATGAAATTAGGAGAAAAATAGGAGAGAATTGAAAATTAGATGAAATAGAAATTAGGAAATTAGAAAATGAGGAAATTAGGAAATTAGGTGAATTGGAAAATTAGGTAAATTAATTAATAATTTGTCATTTATTAATTAATTCACAAAAAGAGGAATAATTAGTTAGCCAATTAAATAAACATTTAATTGTGACACAAAGACTTAGGATAAATAAATAATTTATTAATCCTAGAGAGAGAAATGACAAACAAGGTTAAATGATTAAATCATGAAACCCTAGAAGATGAATTAGCAATGCAAGGATGACAATTAGGTCGTGATTGAAGATAATTGATTTGATCATGATTCTGACTTGATAAAAGACCAATGCTGACAAACGATTCAGATCGGTTGACAAACTGACCAAGATTGATAAAGAGACCAAATTGATAGGTGCCAATTGACGAGGAACAATGACTAATTGATCCAAATTGACATGATTGAGAAAGACGATGATCGATGACAAATCGATCACAAAATGACAAAGTTGACAAGAGGACAAGGATCGATGACAAAATAGATTGTGAGACGACAAGATTGAAAATGACCACGATTGATGACAAAATTGATCGCATGATGACAAGATTGAAAATGACAATGATCGATGACAAATCGATCGCAAGATGACAAGATTGATAAGAGGACAAAACCCTAATTAGGATTGACGATGTCCAAAATGATGACAAATGAGCACGCACATTGATGCGACAGAATAAGATTGACCAAAATCATGATTGAAGATTGTTATCGACAAGACCAAATTCGAAAGCGAGATAAATGAAGAATGCAGAAGAAGGATTCGATGCTCGCAAATGATAAAGACCAAGTGCGAATCATAGGAGAAATGTTAATGCGACGCAAAAACCCTAAAATAAGGCAATGCGTAAATGTTAAAGTATGATTCCGCAAGCATTGACCATTTTTAGACGTCTACAATATCTTTTCCTTTTATAGCAAATGAACTGGTAATAGAAGCTTTAAAGACAGATTCGGTAGATTTTGTCAGACTATTGTCAAAACTATTTAACTCAAAAGTTGTAAGCTTACCAATCAATGAATCAACAATTACCTTATCCTCTAAAATATATATAAGTTCTTGGATTTCAGATACTCTTATAGCATACTGAGGTTGAAGAGTTCTAAGCATTTTACTTACTATTGCATCATCTTCCATTTTACCTCCAGCACTCTTTATGCCGCCAACAACTTCTTTGATTCTCTAACCATACTGTGCAATGTTTTCTCCTTCAAGCATTCTCATGTCATCGAACTTTCCTTTCAATCTTTCCTCTTTGGCTCTTTGAAAATGCTCATCTCCTCCATAGATTGTCTCTAACTTTTCCCAAACCTCACCTGTAGTTTCCAATCCTTGAAAATCAATATATTCTAAATCAGATAAAGTACTTACAATGGCTTCTAGGGCTTGCATGTTATCTTGCAGCTCTATGAGTTCATCTAGTGTCAAGGGAGTAGTGGTAGGAGCAACATATGTTGTTTCATCTTGCTTCCAATTTTGTGCATCAAGACCTTTGATGTAGATCTTCATTCTCTCTTTCCAGATCTTGTAGTTATCCTTGTTCAACTTAGGACCATCTTTCTTCATCATCTTGAATTCCTCAAAATCTTTCCCTCAAGAGGTTAGGCTTTCTAGATACAGAGGACCAAAGCTTTGATACCAATTTTTTATCTTATGAGGATTCAGTTAATACTGAGAGGGGGAGTGAATCCACATTAAGACCAATTAAAAATTTTAACCCAAAATCAAACTTATATCAGATCTGAAACCATTTATCAAATAACTCAACTTCTTTCATCAAATCTAACAACCTCTTAATCATATTTGCTTAACACGTTAATCAAATCATTTACCACATCCATCAATTCTTTCACCACTTAAGCAATCATATAGACTTGATCATTTACCCACTCTTTATCCTTATCAATTAGATCAAATACTTTCTCTAACAACTCTTATCAATATTGGTAACCTCTGATAAACTTCTGATAAAACATCATAATCGGTGTCTTAGAAATAATGCATGAAATGAAACATAAACAAGAACATCACATGATAAACATTCCACACATGAACACCATAAGTTTTTGACGTGGAAAAAAAAAAAGGGGAAAAACCATGGTGGGAGTTAGCACCCACAAATATTTGTACTCTTTTGAAGTACGCCCTATTAGGAGCTTACAATATGCCCTATTAGGAGTAGACCATGTTAGGAGTTACTTGGTTAAGGGATTTGCCTAGTAGCCCGGTTAGGAGCTTGATGATCTATTAGGATCAACCTCGTGAGAGGATTTAACACTCTTTTGAGAAATGCCCTGTTAGGGGACTTAAATTTTTAAGGCCTATTAGGACCTACTTGGTTAAGGGATTTAACTTGTTGCAACTGTTAGGGAACAACAGTAAGAAAATGATTTGTTACTTGCACTTCTCTACTTGCTTGATCAGATCCAGTTATGCTCAACACTTTGCAACTCTTAGGCAAATATCACACTTCACTTGGATGACATAACACGTTCTCTAAGACCAGTGACATCATAAACGTCAACTGTGTCATCCTAAATAGCCACCTTAACTAGGTCGGCCACTAAACCCTAATTACATCATGAATTTACAATACAAATCATAAGAGATCATCACAAATCGATATACAAATCATTACAATAAATTACAATGTAATATCAACCGTTGGTTGGTTGTAACCCATCACAGAAATCCGATCTATACCAAATTCAAAATCTTAAAACACTCTACTAAGTGTTTCGCTAATTCCGAAGAAATTAATCCTTGAATCGCGCCAAAACAACAATTAAATTATTCATGCGGGTTGTGTCGTGTTACTAGCTTCATGTAGACTTGTCATCGATCATTGCCATAACATAAATTATTACCGGTTTGATGATATCTTCACCGGTCTTAAACCCTACTAAAAACTTAGCAAAACTTCATCAAAAATTTGAAACACGCCTTCCAGTAATCTTCACAAGTTTCGATTTCGGTCAAATACTCCTTTCCATGATACAAGCTCACCTTCCAAACTGCAAATCACCAATCATCATCGATCGTTGGATCCAATCAAAACATCTTTGCTTTACCAGTTAAAGTCCTATTTCACAAACTTTAGTTCTTTCTGGTAAACCCTGTCTTTCGGTAAATAAAATCACTTATATGAAGAAAAAAAAAACATCAGGAACATCAATAATCATCATTTGACATCAGTTTCCATCAATGACAACATAAATAACTGATTAGGTAATCTAATCACAAAATCTCAAACTCTTCATCACAAATAAATTTCTATCCTTTACCAGTGCAATTATCAGTCTTCAACTGCATCACCTCATCTGCATCAATTATACCAAATGCCAACAACATACACAGGTGGTTCCTAGTGCAGCTTTGTGTACCTCGCCTGCTTCACCCGCACTCCAGCATCTAATTTTTCCTAGGGTCCTTCAGCCTGCTACGATTGATAGGAGACTTGACACTCCTATCCCCATGTAAATGCAAATTTGAGCAGGGCCCTATTTCGAAATTCTGATGGTGCAAGTCTTCACAGGTTTGTTCTTCATCCCTTCATTTGTGTATCTCAGTGCCTGCTAGTTTTCCTATTTATGTTTACATGATCGAGAAGGCCCCACCTTCTCTCAAGTTTATCACTGCCCCTCTTCTAGAGGCTAGCAATGCTATTCTTGTTTTATCTTCTCCAAGTGAGTCACCTACTTCCTCCATGGAGGCGTACATGTTCGACACCTTGGAGGACATCCTGTCCTTGTCTACGATCTTCACATGATTGTTGACCCTCGGCTCCTCTGAGACTGTAGATGAAGACATCGTTGTTGCTTTGTCTATTGCTCTTGCTACTGGTGAGGCACCCGATGCAGCCCTTGCAATAGTCCCTCTCTAAGCTCACCCCCTTCTCCCTATGACCTAGATTGGGAGGACGAGGCTCTTCTTGAGGATAATGCTCTCCTGCAGTACGATCCCCTCCTAAGGGATGATCATTAGGATGTTTATTTTTTATCTACATCTACTTCCATGTGTGTGCAATTGTGTTTCCCCATGCTTTCTTTATCTGTTTATTCCTTCCCAGAGGACCCAAGTCACTCCATAGGTACTTGGATACAGGAGGTTGACTATTTTATCCATTGTGCTCTCCTGAAGGACCTTACTCCATAGGTGCTTGAATACAGGGGCTTTTTTGTTGTACACATTCCTCTATTTGTCTACCTCCTTCTATTTGTTGTATCTTGCTTTTTGACATTCAGGAACGATGCAAAGCGTTGGGGGAATTCTTCGCCCTCTTCCATATTGACCTGATTTTTTATTTTCTCTTTATCTTCATGTGCTCTTCTTCATGTCCAAGAAATTCGGCACTATGATGATACACCCATCTCGTGGTGATACTATATATCTTTTTGACACTGCTACGGGTTCTGATGCCAAACTATTGGATTCCTTGTCCTCTTGCATTGCATCTTTTGATGTTGTGGAGATTTATATGTCACTATTTATTGGTGGTATTCCACGGAAACATCTCATTATGTTGACATGCCACAAATGCTCTTCTTAGAATGACATGTCTTCCATGCCTATCATTCTAAGGGGGGGCCATCATATTTGCATTTATCTTTTTAGCTTTCTCATTTATCCTTTCAGCTTTTGCATTGGTGTCTTTTATCAATTGTTTTCCTTATTTTCCTAGGTGGAGGCCAAACCACTCAATCTTTTTTCTTTTTTAAGATTGCCTTGGTGGGGGCCAAACCACTTGATCTTTTCTTTTCCCATGATCGCCTACATGGGGGCCAAACCATCCTTGAGTGCCTTTGTAGGGGCCAATATACTACTTACCAAATTGATTTTCCCTATCGCATGGCTATCTAGCGTATCGCTTCCCATGACAACAAAATTTATCTTTATTTGCCCTATCGTATGGTTATCCATACTAGCATATCACGCCCTATCGTATGGCCATCTAGTATAATGCATCTTGCTACCCATACCGACATATCTTATACCAATGGCGGTCGCTTATCTTGAATCCTTCCGTAGCCAGGGTCTTTCCTCCAGAGTGAGGTTTGTTTTTGTTATGCTATTTTATCCATTTCTTTATCTTATCATCCATCACGCTAGTCTGCAACTAGTGTGTTTGAGATTTACCAAATAGCAACATCTGTACCAAATCTTGACATCATCTACCAAATAGTAACATCTGTACCAAATATTGACATCATCTCATTGGGGGAAACCTTATCTAATCAATGAAAATTTGCCTCCCTGTCACGACTTTTCTTTCTCTGTATCTTCCTCTACTTTAGCTCTGCATCCCCCAACAAAGGCATGCTTGTTAAAATGGGGGAAAATTTTAATATAAAAAATGTTATCCCTTGTAATTAATGAGACAAATGACAATTTTCTCCATGTCATCGGAGGTCAGGCTCCACCATCTTGTCCTTTTGTCCACTTAGATCATCCTTGTCAACTCTGGCCAAAGCATTACCAACTCTACGAACCTGTCATCTTTGAGGACACAAGTGTGGCATGGAGACGTCTGTGTGGCGTGCTAGTGTCCCATGAATCTAATAGTCTGCAGGTGGTCGTTTGAGAATTATGCCTATGCCTAAAAGGAAATGTAATGCCTCTGCATGCACCCACTAACACCCAAATCCCTTCCTTGACCTTTATCTTTCACTTTGGAGGCATTCTGAGGGGATCTTTTGGCAAGTTTGGCAATCTTCTTGCAGGTTGAGCTCTTGGAGACCATTTTGGACATAATTCCATCAACAACACCATTATTGCAACATCTCAAGCACACTACACCAACATTTCCAATAATTGTTCGTAGAAGGGGAGTTTCCTTAACTCTTTCTTCCATTTTCCAATACTTTTTATCAACCTTTTATTGCACCCTTTCAATTATCTTTATCATATTATTATTCTTGTGGCTTCTTGGGTTGTTCGTGGAGGTGGAAACACTAAAATGGGTGTTTGACTTAGGTAAGCTCCAAAACACAACCCCAACATTTTTCTCTCTTGTATGTGTATAGGAATATCATCGTGAGGAGGATGTCAAGTTGCAGGAGGTTTAATAGTGTGGACCTGTTGTGATATTTTCTTACTCCTTTAATATCTTCTTATCCTATTTCGTGATTCATGATTTTCAGTCATTTTAGCATTGTCTAGTCATTTTGCAAATTTTGTTAATACATCCTAGACTCTATGTGTGTTTTGTGCTCCATCAGTACAAGACGACAACGCACCGCATTGGTGTCCCATCTTCACATGTTTTTCTTGAGGACAGAGGCTTCGTAGAGCCATCTAGAGATGCCTCTTAAGTGTCTGACACTTCTTGCATAATTTTGTTATCCCTTGGCTCATCTTAGCACCAGTTCACATAGGTAATTAGAAAGACAATTTATCCTAAAGGACGTATTGTCCTTGAGGTGGAAAATTCCCTCCATTATAGACCAATTACTACTGATGAGATCAAGGAAGTTGAAAATAACATTAGAGCAAAGGAAGCATTGTTGAGCACCTTGATTGATTCATAAATGACTAATATAATGGGACTTCAGACTACACATGATATCTGGGAGAAGATTGAAGCCTTATATGAATGAGATTGTAGCGTCCTAAAATTGTGACACTTGCAATTTCAACTACATTTGGGTCTTCACGATGGCGATGCAATGTTGAACCTGAATGGAGACTCCGAAACCTGTTTACGACATCAAAAACTGCATCTTTTTGCACCTTGGCCTGATCCTCCTTGCACCCTGTTGTCCCGGGAGGTGGGACCATGGCGCCTAGCGCCCTGGTCCCTGGCCCTATTTTGGGCCCGGTCTCTTGTTGGGCATCGGGTCTTCAAGTTTGCAATTTGGAAAATAATGTTCCTAGGTCGGCCTAAGGTCAGAAAAATCAGTCTCCTAACCCTAATTGACAAGTATATAAACTACATTTCCCCTCACAGAAAGGGGAGGAAAAAAACATGTGCGTACAAGAGGCGGAAGCGATAGGCAAACATTCAAACATTCAAGCATTCAAGCATTTCTTCAAGCAATTGAGCGTTCTAAGTCTCCATTCAAGGCTAAGTGTTGCATTCAAGACAAGGATTCAACCATTGAAGAGGAGATCACTTACAACCTACAACTTACAACATACAACATCATTACACCTTCGCATGTGTAAGAATACAAACATTCTTACAACAAGGTATCAGTACTTGATTACATTACAAACATTTACATTTACAACATTCTCATTTCTTGGTTAATTCCAAAACCGGGGTTTGACCTGAAGGCAAACCCCTAATTTCTAACCCCCCAATCGTCTTCTCTTTTCTGTGTGTAGGTTGCAGGTACGCGGCTATAATTGAAGATCTGGAATCCTTGTGCAGAGACGAATAGATCCCCCTTCATTTTGCGGATTTTTCGAAGGACCGTGTGCACTCTGAGCGCCATCGTCCCATCAAATTTCACTCAAACTTGCAGGACAACATCGTCTCAACATTTTACTGCTAATTTCAGGTCCGTAGCTTCATCCCGTGTCTCTATCTCTGTTTACAAGTGAATCTTTCCTACTTTTACATACACTCCTAATTCAATCCTTCTATCTACATTCTTTACAAAAGAGGGTATCCTTGCTATCTCAACCCTTGAAACTCATTTAGAATTCAATCTTGCATTGTGTGGGATTGGATCTTGTGAGTTTCAACCCCTCTTTTGAATGTAAAGTCTCTCCTAAGTGAAAACCGTCAATCCTAGTGACCTCCTTTCTCTCTCCTTGGAGTGGGGGGAACACCTAGGGTTCAATTTTTGGCTTTACATTTTGGTGAACCCGACGTGAACATCCTAATTCTGATTATTCATGGTTAGATCTGAAAAATTTTGCTTCCTTAATTACATTTCCATCTTTTGCAAAATTTAGAGGTTAATTGCATAAAAAAACCCTAAATTTTCTTTTTAGTAATTGAGCTTGTGAAATGTCTAATTGTTAATGCTTGTTTCAGATCTACCCTTCTATTGCAAATTATCAATTCATATTTGTGCTTTAATTCTGAAAATTAAGTGGTTAAGTGTCAAAACCCTATTTTTTTTAACCCTCTTGATTCAACCTTTGACCGATGATTTCACTGATCAAAACACCTCCAAATCGGCTGTAACTTTGGATTCCGCAACAAAATCATAATATCTCTCATCCCTGAAAATTTTGAAAAAAGTTGTGAGGACCGTGTGCACCCCGAGCGCCATTGTCCCCGACATTTTTTTGAAATTTCGGGAGCTAGATCTTACTGTATTTTTCTGCTAGAATCCAGAATCTTGGTTGATTTCATCAATTCTAACACTTTCAAAATTAAAGTCAAAGTTGGTCTAGTGATTGCTTGGATTAAGGCTTCTAATCATTCAAAAACTGTTGAAATTGAAATTTTGTGTTAAAATTGTGTTTCTTACTGTCCTAAATCTGAAAAGTGTGTTGGCATTCATTCAAAGTTTCAGTGCTTTATTCAAATTTTTGCAATTTGTGACTTTTGAAATTAAGTGTTTAATTGCAACAACTTTGATTTCTGCTTTCAAAATTGAATTTTGCATGAAATTGAGTCAACTTTTAAATTTCAAAGCTTGCATTGCTTTTAGTATTCCCTCTAAAATCATAAAATTCAAAATTTCAGTTTCCCTCTCTTTTTTCAAAATTCAAATTTTGCATTTTTCAACAATCTTAGTAGGATTCAATTTTGAGATTGCAACTTTAATTTGGCCTATCTACAGATCGTAAAATCACTCAATTTTTTCAGATTAGCTTTAAAATCATCATAACCTTCATCCCTGAAAATTTTGAAAAAAGTTGCAAGGACCGTGTGCACTCCGTTAGCCACGGTCCCCGACATTTTTTTTGAAATTTCAGGAGATTGTCATGATTGCATTTAACAGCTTAAATCTAGGAGATTGGCTGATTTTATTGAAATTTGATACCTCTAAATTCGAAAATAAATTCAAAATTCAAGATTTCAATTTTCAAGATAACAATTAAAATTAAGAGCTACCCTCCTTGGCCCTAATTTTCAATTGTGCCTACCTTTCTTGGAAGTTGTGTTTCCCTCTTCTTTCACAAAGTTCAAATTGGATAATCATTATCTCATTGTTCAATTTTTCCAACTTTATTTTCAAAATTCAAAATCTTCTCTCTCTCTCTAGTGCATGAGTTTTACAACAATAAGCCCTACTTACACTATTCCCATTAGACGAAACCTTAGAATTAAGTCTTTCCAAGGTTTAATTACCGAGGAGATGGAACCTAATTTCAATGGCGTTTTAAACGAGGACATGGGTAATTCCTCTAATCCTCTTAATGATGAAGAAGCTCTCCATGAGGTTTCTGTAGAACAACTTTCAAAATTGGATAACCAATTTGATGATTTTCAGCAATGGATGTCTCAAGAATACCCCGATAGTCAAGCTCTTTCGTTAATTGAGGGTCTAAAACGTATGGTTCAAAGTGATAAGAATGGAATAGATATTTTGCAAAGTATTGCACACATCATGGATTCGAATGTGATGCCTATGAAGAGTTGTGCCGAAACTTTAGGTTATACACAACCTCCTACTCAAGTCAATCATTCTATCCCTTTGACAACTTCTATTGCTAGTATACCTACTTTTACATCAAACATAATGACTACTTCAATACAAAACATTCCACCTATGATCACCAGTCATGGGGGCAATCCTTCCTCTTCAATCAACCCTCTTCCTTCATTCAATCCGACTTCTTCATTCATTCCTTCAATGAGTGTCCCTATTACATCTCCACAAATGAACATGACGCAAGGGGGCAATTCATTCAACCATTCCATTCCTCCTTGTAGTGCTCCTTTTTTCCAATCATCTCCTATGACTAACTATCATAGTGTCCCGCCACCTTACTCTCAATCAATACCTTCTTTCAATAACATAATACCTCCATCACAATCTAACATGTCTAATATGAACTCTTCGACTGAAGCGACCATTAACAATCTTGCACAAACTGTCTCTTCTTTACAGCAACAAATTGCCTCTATGAATCAATCTAAGTTTAGTGTGCCCACATTTGATGTTGCGAGCCCACTTTCTCTTGACATTGTTCGAGCTATCCCCCCTAAGCATGTTGAAATCCCGCAGTTGGAGCTTTATAATGGTAAAGGTGATCCTCTAACACATGTTAAGACCTTTCAAACAATATGTACTGATTTTGCTCATGACCAAAGGTTGCTTGCAAAACTGTTTACTAGAACATTAAGAGATAAGGCTCTACAATGGTATTGCTCGTTGCCTTCCTATTCTATTACTTCTTTCCAACAACTTGCAAATGCTTTTATTCGACAATTTCAAAACAATATAAGTCCTAAAGTTACTTTGATTGATTTAATGCATTGTAAACAAGGTGTTAAAGAAAAAGTGACTAATTTCATTGGTAGATATAAGCATTTGTGTGCTCAAATTTCTTTTCCAGTACCTGACAATGATATTCAAAGAATCTTTATTTCTAATTTACAAAAAGATATTAGAGAAAAACTTATGTTTTCTGAGTTTACTTCTTTCCAATAGTTGTGTGCAACTCTTCACAATTATCAACTATGTTTTCTGAGTTTACTTCTTTCCAATAGTTGTGTGCAACTCTTCACAATTTCATTGGTAGATATAAGCATTTGTGTGCTCAAATTTATTTTCCAGTACCTAACAATGATATTCAAAGAATCTTTATTTCTAATTTACAAAAAGATATTAGAGAAAAACTTATGTTTTCTGAGTTTACTTCTTTCCAACAGTTGTGAGTCAAATGGAGCAAGCAAATCCTATGGCTCTGAGTGATAAGGGTGATAGTAGTCAACAACCATTTGGGAAGTTTAAACTGAATAGAGAGTTCATTAAGTTCAATGAAAACATCACCAACAACAATGTGAATGCAGCATCAGGTGTGCCTCCTATTTCTAAGTTTTTCAAGAAAGAAAGAAAGTTTACTCCTTTGAATGAATCATTGCACAGTATTATGAATAAGTTATTGGAACAAAATGTGCTTACTCTCCCTCCTATAAAGCAAATAGATCCTGCAAAGATTAATTCACCCTATTTTGATAACAAATCCTTTTGTCAATTTCATCGTCAACCTAGGCATGATACTAAAAAATGTTTTGCTTTAAAGGGTAAAATTCAAGATTTGATTGATAATAATACTATCTTTGTTTCAGGTGTGAATGATAAAGGCAACACATCTGTAGCTCTTCCTAACCAAAATCTTAAGATTTTTACTGATCCATTACCTTCTCATACCTCTAATGTGATTGAGACTAATGGTTCCTCTTTCTCACCTAATGGTCTTGTGTCTATGACTCCGAATGTGATTAACTTTGTAGAGCAGCAGAAAATCCCTAAAGAACCTTCCATCACATTTGATTCCAGTGAAACTATTAGGGCACCTGATGGTCCTTTATATATAGTTGCAAAAGTCAAGAATACACCTTGCCGTGGAGTGCTTATTGATCCTTCTTGCATGGTTAATGTCATTACTGAAGAATTTCTTTTTACTTTGCAATTGAATCAAGTGATCTATGACAAAACAAATGTGGTTGTGAAATTATTTGATGCATTTTCTTCTCCTGCAATTGGTTCTATTACATTACCTATTGAGGTCCATAACAAATCCCTTGATGTGAGCTTTGCTATTATTCCATCATCCGAACAATTTTGTGTGAAGCTAGGCTATCCTTGGCTATCTTCCATGAAAGCTATTGCTTCTCCTATTCACAAGTGTTTGAAATTTCCCCATAATGGTGAAGTTGTTACTGTTAATCATAGTCTCTTTAAACCAGCTGAAAGAACTTCTAGCATTCCTATTGATTATTTTTGGCCTAAACAATTCCAATCTCTTCCACCACGAAGTGATCATCTTTTCAAATCTTATCAAAAGTGGAAAAAAGATATGATCCTATCTCTAAGTGAACCTCGAACACCCAAACTTGATATTCCTATCGTTCTTGAGAAGGAAGTTCTTCCTTTGAAAGATAAAACTAATGTCTTTCCTCAAGAAGATTCCCAACCCATTCCTATGGATGTGGCTATGTCTATGTCTAATAAACTTTCTAAAAGTAGACCTATACCTCCTCGTCATGATGGACTTGGTCTCCTTCCTAAACCAAATATTCCTCCTTTATATGGAGCAGTTCCTCCTCCTTCCTCTTATAAAGAGAAGAGACCTTCCTCTTCTCCTATTATCCAACCTAAGAGACCACAACCTAAACACCCAAGTGATAAGGATGAGAATATTCCTCCTCCTCAATCTCCTCAACTTCCTACTAAGACTAGATGAAATCATTCTGCACGTGAACGCCGACGAAAGCATCGTCTTAGAGCTCGTGCAGTTGCTTCTCAAACTTTGCAATCCCCAAAAACACTTTCAGCTAGTATTATTCCATTTTCTCCTCAGCCGAAAATTGAGCCAAAATCTCCTAAGCATAAGATGCATGATGGTTTTGATCCTGTGCAAGTCAAAGATCCTATTTTTATAAATCTTGATGATGATATAGATGAAAATTTTATTCATGATGAAAATGTTACTTCTCTTGCTTCTGATACTGAATATGAATATGTTGATATTGATAACCATTTATCTAACGAATTTTCTAAAGCACTTATCCTAGCTCCTAGACAAGAACAACGTGGCTTGGAACATGAACATAGCCCTTGTTTGGATCTTGTGATAGCTCCATCTGCTGTGTTGGATGTTCCTCCTCTAGCGTGTTTCCTGCCTTCCTGAAATATTGATCAGCAAGATCGGGGGGTGGATAATGTGCTAGACTAGTTCATTAGCACAGCAGACTCTCTCCTCCTCTCTTGATCTCTTTTGTTACTTCTTCTATGTGTTATTCTCATTCTTCTATTTGTTGTCCTTAGTGTTGTCTACTTGAGGACGATGCAAAGCATTGAGATCTCTATTGGTCTCTCTCATGTTGACTCAAAAGACACATGTGTTCCCTTCTTCTAGGTGACCTTCCTTGATTGGGGAATGAAGAACAATTATGCATACATACATATGATATACATGAATTATCATACAACATAGTGACCCCAAGGAAAGAGAATTCACCTTGTGCTTTGTGTTTCGTGTCTATTATCCTTGGGCTTATCTCACACTTGGGGGCTAAATCTTTGTGATAACATGCTCCTTTCCCTTCTCATTTCCTATGTGTATCACTACCTTAAAGCAATCACCCCCGATGAGGCATGTGCGATCGCTTTAACATAGGGGGCATACACTCCGTTCATATCTCTTCAAGATTCTTAAAAATTTCTTGGCAAACTTAGTTTTGCCTTGAATATTTTTGGTATTTTTCTTGCATGACTCATAGTGAGGGAACCTTACTACTGACAGTCATGGTTCTCCCTTGTGATCTTCCCTTTTACTTTGTCAATCGAAGTCGTAAGATCCTTAGTCCACTGGGGGCTTGGTGTATCTTTCCTCCTTGATGTGGTGAAAGTCTTTCAATGTTGTTTCCTTGTACTTTACCGGAAGTATGGGCGTACGCTTATACTCCCGCTAAAGTGGGGGCTAAATGTAGCGTCCTAAAATTGTGACACTTGCAATTTCGACTGCATTTGGGTCTTCACGATGGCGGCGCAACGTTGAACCTGAATGGAGACCCCGAAACTTGTTTACGACATCAAAAACTGCATCTTTCTGCACCTTGGCCTGATCCTCCTTGCACCCTGCTATCCCGAGAGGTGGGACCATGGCGCCCAGCGCCCTGGTCCCTGGCCCTATTTTGGGTCCGGTCTCTTGTTGGGCATCAGGTCTTCAAGTTTGCAATTTGGAAAATAATGTTCCTAGGTCAGCCTAAGGTCAGAAAAATTAGTCTCCTAACCCTAATTGACAAGTATATAAACTACATTTCCCCTCACGGAAAGGGGAGGAAAAAAAACATACGCGTTCAAGAGGCGGAAGCGATAGGCAAACATTCAAACATTCAAGCATTCAAGCATTTCTTCAAGCAATTGAGCATTCTAAGTCTCCATTCAAGGCTAAGTGTTGCATTCAAGACAAGGATTCAACCTTTGAAGAGGAGATCACTTACAACCTACAACTTACAACATACAACATCATTACACCTTCGCATGTAAGAATAAAAACATTCTTACAACAAGGTATTAGTACTTGATTACATTACAAACATTTACATTTACAGCATTCTCATTTCTTGGTTAATTCCAAAACCGGGGTTTGACCTGAAGGCAAACCCCTAATCCCTAACCCCCCAATCGTCTTCTCTTTTCTGTGTGTAGGTTGCAGGTACGCGGCTGTAATTGAAGATCTAGAATCCTTGTGCAGAGACGAACAGATCCCCCTTCGTTTCGCGGATTTTTCGGAGGACCGTGTGCACTCCGGGTGCCATCGTCCCGTCAACTTTCGCTCAAACTTGCAGGACAACATCGTCTCGACATTTTACTGCTAATTTCAGGTCCGTAACTTCATCCCGTGTCTCTATCTTCATTTACAAGTGAATCTTTCCTACTTTTACATACACTCCTAATTCAATCCTTCTATCTACATTCTTTACAAAAGAGGGTATCCTTGTTATCTCAACCCTTGAAACTCATTTAGAATTCAATCTTGCATTGTGTGGGATTGGATCTTGTGAGTTTCAACCCCTCTTTTGAATGTAAAGTCTCTCCTAAATGAAAACCGTCAATCCTAGTGACCTCCTTTCTCTCTCCTTGGAGTGGGGGGAACACCTAGGGTCCGATTTTCCACTTTACAGAGATAAACAAGTCAAAGTTTCTAAGTTGCAGAGTTTGAAAGGGAAGTATGAGATACTGAAGATGGGAGAAGATGAGAATATAAATTCCTTTATGGCTAAGGTGAATGAACTTGTCCTAGATATCATATGTGTCGGTGGAATTCTTGAAGAAAATGAAATTGTTCCTAAGGTGCTAAGATCATTGCCTCCTACTTACAAACATAAGGTAGCTGCTATTGATGAGATCTGGAGTGTGACTACTGTGACAAGAGATATGTTGGCTGGAAAGATTGTTGCATTTGAACTGAGTGAATTTGGTGAATCACATGGAAAGTCTAAGACAACATTTAGAGCATCTGTATCCAAAAAATAGAACTATGATCCTGATGAATGCAAAATATCTAGATATGAAAGAGAGAGAAGAGAGATGGAAGAGAAAGAAAGAGAATTGGATGAGCTTGAAGCATTGATTACCCGAAGATTGCCTAAGGGAGCTGGTAAGTATGATGGAAAATTGCCTCTAAAATGTTTCTCTTTCAATAAGATAGTACATTTTGCTTCTAGATGCCCAAAGAGAATGTCTAAATATGATAAGCATGATAAATTTGATAAGCGTGATAGGAATGTTAGATATGATAAGCATGAGAAGTATGATAAGCCTTACGAGCCTAACCAAAAGTATAAGCATCAGAAGAACTATTATTATGTTGATGATAAAGGTGTCACTGATGAATAATTAGAAGGAGATGAAGTTGTGTTTATTGCTATCAAAGAATATGGACTGGTACCTATTGATTCCACAAGCTACACTATTGAGGAGAAAGATATAGATACTAAAGTTGAAGAGAAAGATGAATGGGTAATTGACAACGCTTGTTCACATCATATGACCGTTGATAAAAGAAAATTTGTGAGTATAGAAAGGTATGATGGTGGAATAGAAAGATTTGGAGATGACAAAACCCATGTGATTCATGGTGGAGGTTCTATTTCCTTCGATGGTAAGAATAACACTGATGATGTCTTGTATGTTCAAGGTTTGAAGCATTTATCTTTTAAGTGTTGGACAAATGGTTGACAAAGGTTATGATTTACAATTCAAGAATGGAAAATGCAAGATCCTAAATGCCTCTGGTATAGAGATTGCATCTAGAACTAAGACTAAAGGTAATATCTTTAATTTGAATGCTGGTGAGAAAAGTTGTTTGATTTCTCAAATTGATGAAATTTGGTTGTAGCATAGGAGAATGTGTCATGTTAATTTTGACTCAATGATTAAGACCAATCATACGCAAGTTATTAGAGATTTACCTAAAATTGTCAAGTCTGCTAATCCGGTATGTAAGGAATGTAAATGGGTAAGCAAACAAGGATTTCTTCCGAGAGTAACCAACATACATTTGATAGATTTCTAGATCTTGTGCACACTGACCTATGTAGACCTACAATTATTAGAAGTGTGCAAGGTGATCGATATTTTATGTTACTAATTGATAATTATTTCATAATGATGTGGGTTGTCTTTTTGAAGGAGAAATCAGAAGCATTGGACAAATTCAAGATATTCAAAGCAAAGGTTGAGACTGTGAAAGGATTGAAGGTGAAATGTCTGAGATTTGACAGAGGAGGAGAGTTTTGTTTCGTTGAGTTTGATTCATTATGTGAGAAGCATGGAATTAGAAGACAATTATCTACTCCTAGAACCCCAAAACAAAATGGAGTTGTTGAAAGGAAGAACAAGAATATCTTGGATGTTGCAAGGACTATGTTGATTGAAGGGAATGTTTTGAAGATCTATTGGAGGGAAGTTGTTATCTCGGTTGTTTACACATTCAACCGAGTGCATATAAAAGCTGATACCAGTTAGACTCCTTATGAGCTATGGTTTGGTCATGTTCCTACTGTGAGATATTTCAGAATTTTTGGTAGCAATTTTTATATCAAGAGAGATGAGGATATAGGAAATATTGATGCAAGAAGTGATGAAGGAATTTTTTTGGTATATTCAACAAAGAGCAAAGCCTACCGGTGCTACAATAAGAGACTAAAAAAGATAGTGGAAAGCGCAAATGTGAAGGTTGATGAGAACTATGGAAAAGAGATTAGAACATGCAAGTGTGATGATGGTTAGCATGTTGTTCTAACACCTATTCAAACTAAAGAATTGAAGCAAAATGATCTAGTAGAGATAGCTAATCTGGATATTGTTGCTGCCAATGGAGAGGTACGAGAACCTGAAAATTAGAATAATCAAAAGACTTCGAGGTATGTAAGATTGATCACTCTAAAAATCAGATTATTGGTGATAAAAATAAAGGTGTGAGGGCTATAAGAAGGCTAGTTGTTGAAGAGGTATGTTTGATTTCTAAAATTGAACCTAAAGATGTTGTTGAGGCTTGTGAAGATGAAAATTGGATAAGGGATATGGAAGAAGCGTTGAATCAGATTGAAAAGAATAACACATGGGAACTTGTGCCTAGACCTAAAGATAAAAATGTGATTGGTACTAAATGGGTATTCAAGAACAAATTGAATGAAGTCAGTGAAGTTGTCAGAAATAAAGCAAGATTGGTATGCAAAGGAAATTCACAAGAGAAGGATTGATTATTAGGAGACTTTTGCTCCAGTAGCCAGATTTGAAGTTGTTAGACTATTGCTTGCATGTGCTGCTTATAAAGATTTCAAGGTATATCAAATGGATGTCAAGTCAACATTTCTAAATGATGATCTTGAGGAAGAAGTCTACATCGAGCATCCTAATGGATTTTCATTATCAAATGATGGAGACATGGTATGTAGACTGAAGAAAGCTCTTTATGGATTGAAACAAGCCCCTAGAGCCTGGTATGCTAGATTGGATAATTACCTGCTAAAATTGGGATTTAATAAAGGTGTTGATGATAGTAATCTATATTTTAAGATTGAGAATGATAACATCTTGATTGTTGAAGTTTTTGTTGATGATATTACCTTTGGAAGAGATGATCTAACTTGAGTATTAAGTTTGCCAGGGATATGCAGAAAAAATTTGAGATGTCTATGATAGGAGAGATGAAATTTTTCTTAGGATTACAAATTTCACAAACTAAAAAAGGTATTTTTATATCTCAAACTAAATATGTGAAGGAATTATTGAAGAAGTTTGGATTAGATGAATCTAAACTAGTTGGAACTCCTATGGTGACTGGCTACAAATTATCTAAAAATGAATCTCTGAAAGCTAATCAAAATTTGTACAGATCTATGGTTGGTGGACTGATATACTTGACTCGGCCTAGACCTGACATCATGCATGATGTGTGCATGGATGCTAGATATCAAGCCGATCTGAAAGAGAGTCGTGTCAATATTGTAAAGAGGATATTCAGATACCTGAAAGGAATTGTGGATTATGGTTTGTGGTATCTAAGGAATGATGATTTCATGTTATGTGCTTACACTGATGTTGATTGGGCTAGTGATATTGATGATTGGAAGAGTACCTCTGGTGGTGTATTCTTTTTGGGTAAGAAATTGGTTTCATGGGCTAGTAAGAAACAAGATTTAGTGTCCCTATCTACTACTGAAGTTGAATACATTACTATTGTTAGTAACTGTACTCAGTTAGTTTGGATGAAGAAAATATTGAAGGGTATCGGAGTTTTCTATGATGAGCTTACTGTCATATATTGTGATAATTTCAGTGCTATTAATATGTTAAAGAACCCAATGCAACACACGTGTCAATAAAGTAACATTTCTTGAGAGAAAAAGTTAGTGAACAGGAAGTGAAGTTAGAGTATGTGTCTACAAAGGAACAAGTTGCTAATATTTTTACTAAGCCTTTGCCTGTAGATACAATTTTCTATTTGAGAGACAAGTTAGGGGTATCTACCCCTCCTTATGAGAACTAGATGCATTGAGTTGCATCAATCTGGTGGACGTCACAATCTTATTCTTTTGTCTAGATTGATGAGTTGGTGCTACTACTCTGCTAGAGTAGTTAGTGTGTTTAAGGGGGAGATAATCATGATTTGTTTATTTAAGAGGGGAGAGTTTGGTTTTTGCTTTGAGAATCTTTTTCATTGATGTCAAAGGGGGAAAGAAGCATGTGAAAAATTGTTTTATCTGCGTGATCTTAGGGGGAGTTTGTTGGAGATGTTTTTTTTCTTTGCATTGATTGTTTTTCACTTTCATATTTTGTCATCAATGCCAAAGGGGGAGATTGTTGGATATTGTTGCTGCTAGGATATGTTGTTGTCATTGATGTCAACATATTCCTATGATGTTTTACTCTGGTGATTGTAGATTGGTTTATTAGGATCATGGCTTGGTGTATGGAGTATTTCTAGTATTATTACATCTTTCTGTATTGGTTTCAGTGATCTGAGAAGCTTAATTGAACATATCATATGATCTGCTTTGCAGTTTGGTTTTCCTGATCAGTGCTTTGCAGAGTTTGGTATTTCTTCTGGTATATTCGGGTGTGATTGGATCTTGCGCTGAGATTTTGAGAGATTGTTTGGGATGTTCTTGTGTATCTTTATTTCAGATGGTTCATGATTTGGTGATCCATAGGATTACCTTTCTTTGTAACATTTGTTGTTGTTTGAGTGTTCTTGAGTTTCAGATGTTGATTGATGAAGATTTGATAAGTGGTGTTGGTGTAGCTATTGTTGATGATTCTAATGTTCTTGCTAGTGTTTCCTAATTGTGTCCTATTTATTTTGATGATTTGTATTGATCATTGTGCAATTTTTTGGTGATTTTGTTAAACCGATGATGTTCTTCATGTTATGTGGTATTCCTCGTAGTGTAGTGTGTTGCGATTGATCTTGGCATGATTTTCAGTGGTGTTGCATATTTGAAGATTTGATTTAGGTCCATGTTATATCATTATATTGGTCCAGTGGTCAATATTTGTATCATGTAATGTAATTTTGTAATTGGGTGTTGAGGGTTTAGCTGACATTGTTGTCAAGGTTGATGAATTGTATAAATAGGTGATAAAGTCATGTAATTTGGATCTTGAGGTTGTGTTTGCAATGTTAGAGAGTGGTGTGTGTGCAAACAAAAGGATTCATCTTTTTGTGTAGTGTATTGAGTAGAGATTGGTGTAGAGAAGACATGTGTTTAACCAGAACTATCATTAGGCATTAGGAGATACTACTATTGCAGTTCATTCCTTCTGAATTGTAGTCTAAATCTTGTTGCAAGTTAGTGAGACTTCCTTGAGGGTTGTAGCCTTTTGGGTTCTTGTATCTTGAGTTGTGAGCTCTAGGAAGTGTGCCTGAATGTTGGTACATTCCCCATTGTAATTATTTACACATACTACTATAGAGTATCATCTTATTGTGGGTAGGTTCCCACCATGGTTTTTCCCTTAACCAAGTTTTCCACGTCAAAATCTTGGTGTTGTGCTATTAATTTTCTTATCTTTGTTGTTGTTGTTGTTGTTGTTGCTATTGTTTATCAGATTGGTATTTGTGGTTAAGTTTGTCAATCTGGTGAAAACTGATTCACCCCCTCCCCCCTCTCAGTTTTTCTTCATTGTTGTTGCTAGCAAACTTCTCAAACTAAAGGAAGATCAAACAAAAATTCTCTCATCAACGGATTCTACCTGTAGTGTCGTAAATTGTAACCCCTTACAATTTTACACACCTTTGTGTGCCCTTTCCTTAATGTGTCTCATGTCGGCTCTTTTCTAGGTCTATTTATGTCCTTTACACTAAAATATTGTTATCATATGACAATATGATGTTCCGAGTTTCTATCTAAAGCCTAAGTGCACCTAAGCCACCCTTGTTTCATCCTTTTTTGGGTGGAAAATGATGCAAGGTTCCCTTTCCCTAGCCCCTCCAAAATGGGTGTATTTTCAAAGATGTTGATAAAATGGTTCCACCGGTTGATTCCTGGTCCCGATACTTTAATATGACCATTGGAGGTTGGCATAATTTATCAAATACCTTGAGAACCCTATATAAGAGCATCTTTGCTAATTTATTATTATCCATCAACAAACATATTATAACATATCAAGGAGACATTATTTCAACCCACCATATCCTTCAAATATTCTTTAGACTTCAGCATTATGGAGCAACAAGTTGCAACAATCTTCATGCAAGTATGCTTTTCATAACTGATCATCTTTATGTACTCTCATGTCATGTTATTGAATCAAAACTTTTGGGTCATATTCAAAGAGAATTGCATCATCAATGACATCAAAAAACTTTAGGTATACTATCGCAGATCTAACATTTTACTTCAAAGCTTTCCTTTCATTTATTTAATTAATGGGTAATTCCAAACTTGGGGTTTGACTATCAAACCCCTATCAACCTGAGTTCCAACACCATTTTCCCCCTCTCGTGTGTGCAAGTGATATATTTTGGAAAGAGAAAATATAGATCCAAAAAGAGAAGACTAAGACACACTAAACCATATTTTAAAGAAACAAAAGTCTAGTTCAAGGTCACCTAACAAAAATGACCGACACTTTTCCAACAAAATTTCAAGGAGATACTCAAAGTGGCATCATAATTATGAAACTATTTTTTATATCTACATCTGATAATTTTGGGTCAACATCACCTAGCAACATTTACCTACATTTCCAAGCCCACATTTTAGATACAAGTTCCTCTTTGCCTTCCATTTCTAGATCTATACTTGGTGTTTGCATATCTATTATGAAACTATTTTTCTATATTGATCATTGTTAATTTTACATTGTTAACCAAAATTCACACCCTTTCCATTATCAATTTAATTTCAACTCAAACAAGGAGAGTAAAGACAATCATCAATTTGTGCTTATCCCTTTCCCATATGTTTGAGGATGAGCCAATTGAATCTTATTCTCCTTAATATGAATTTATTGTGAACGAGTTTCATTTCTAGTTCAAATAAGTAGATTAGTGAACCCTAATTTTCATGCTATCACATTTTGGTGAACCTGTCGCTTCTAACATTTTGCATATTTTTGATTTGGTGTTTTTAGATATAATTTTTTCACAATGAAATTTAAAAAATCTGTTTGGTTTCCAATTTTACATGTGATTACATTTTATATCATCTATATTTACCAAAATAATAAGTTGGATAATAACCTTTTCCACTTTATGTTGCTTGCATTCATTCATACCACTTCTATGTATTGCATCATAAGGTTTTCAAAGATATTTCCTACATTCACTTCATTTCTTAAACCTCTCATAAATGTTTCACGTTGTTATATGTTGATTTTTTTAAGAGAAGCTTATGGAATATTTAAATTTCAATAAAGCTTGAGTAGATGTTTCAAGTGGAACCTTTGGTAGTCCTCCTAGAAATGATGTTCAAATGAATCATACTTGTACCTCTCCCAAAGAATCTTTTATTCATGAATAAATAGTTAATGCTCCTATCAATGGTCGTTTCAATGGAGATGTAACATTGAAGAGTAATAATGAATCCTCTTCTTACAAAGGTACTTTGGTGCAAGAGGGACAAGATAAGCATGTCAATCTTGGTGCATCATTCACTCTAGATCCTCACAACTCTCCAAGAGCTTATCTTAACCATCAACATATTTTGGGACAAGATGATGTTATGATTTTTATTCGTGATAAATATCCTAACATAACATTGAGTAAATATGAAGCTTTAAATGATGAGAATTTTTATTCCCAACCTAATAAAGTGGATATGAATGGTGATAGAAATAAGAATCTCCCTAAAAAAATCCTTTTGTGTTCATCTATTCATCCTTACATAAAAAAATTCAATAAGGTCTATAATAAAAGTCCTTTCCCTTCCTAATTGAAGACACATTGTAAGGTTGGCTATGATATGAATTCTAAACAAGATATGGTGGACAAGGTCTTGGAAAATAGAACAAAGAATCAAATTCCCTATAGAACCTCCTTCACAATGCACTAGATAAGGTATATGAATTCCTCTCCCTTATCAATTTTTTTACCAAAACCTAGTCCTCCTTTCCCACAAGAAGCGTGTCCTAACTATATTGATGCTAATGTGAATCTAGCAAAGATAATATTTTAGAAACTTAAATATCACAAAAATATTACTTTTCCTTTCAAAAAATTCACAAATAATTTTAAGAAAAATGATGGTAGTACATTTTGTCTTTTTCCTCGTAGTTATTCTCATTCTATTGGTGATTGTAGAGATTTTAAATAGTTTGTTCAAGATTTACATGATAAGGCTCTCATTCCCATTACACCTAAGCTTATGCTTTTTCTCGATCTAAATATGAAAGTAGTACATTAGCACTCCTAAGGCCCTGTTATGTTGCTCCTCACCATGTGGCACTAGTAGCTTTCCATTTTGGGGCCTCTTTGTCATTCATGGTGGTACAATTTAATGTGCAATCATACCTAGCTAGCAATACAATACCCTTGGCATTCTTATCTCCACACTTAGGGGGAAAGAATAATTTTTAATATTTTAGATCTCTCCTTTCCAAGGATACACTCTTCCTTTGTTGAGTTGCATCTTTTATAAATATGTCCTTTTTTGCATAGAATTTTTCATCCTTCATGAGATTTTAATCTTGATTGGAGGTGTATATACTTTACTAGGATATCTTCCTTGCTTGAAAGTATTTGTTTTATAAATATTCTCTCAGTGGTATTGAAAGTATGTAATCCTTCATCAATAATCCCTTTTCCTAGCATTAGGAGAGGTGTGCATTCTTTGGTTAAGATGTTTTTTTTATTAAATATATCCTCTTGGAGGTAGATATCTTTGGAAAAATATCTCTTCCTCCTTTCATTATGCATTCATCAAAACAATCCCTTTTCACTTGTTACAATACATCTCTTTTATATTTATCTATTCGATGCTTAAGACAATCATACTTTTTTTTTTCTTGGAATGTATGTGCATTGTTGCTTAGAGGATCTCCTAGTTGATGAGGTGTTTATCCTTGTTCTTTTCTATCTTAAGATATCAACATAGGTCTATGTTGATATCTTAAGAGGGGGCATATATCACTTGAAAGAAAAGCCTTTTTGACAGTAAAGGCTAAAAAATGAGTATTTTATATTACAATTTTTTTTGTATATTACAAAAGTGAATCTTTACGTTCGACACCTAGGTCGAGCATACATCGTTCTTGTAAGAGATATTAACCAATAAATCATAGGGAGGGACTTATTTATGTCATCAAGAACATAGACTAATATGCATGGCCTCCTTGTTGCTTGTGTTGATCTTACTACAACTCCCATTTTATAGTTGCATTTGTGGATTTCCTTACAAACAATGGGATTTATTTAGTTATTGTTTGAACATGTAAAATATTTAAACTATGATAATGAAATAGTTAAATTAAATGATTTTAAGAATGTAAACTATAGAAATATTAGAAAATCAAAGAATAACACATGAATTTACATGGGGAAAACCATTACTGGTAAAAAACCCCACAAATATAGCATCTATATTATAAGAACACAACCTGGGGAGACTTCTCTTCAAACTTCCACAAGCCTCTCTAATAATTTACATAAATTTAATAATATTTCACACCACCCAAAATGGTGAGGAATCCTCCCTTAAATATAGGGAGAAAGGTTGGTAAAATACCCGAAAGGGTAGTTACCATACCGTTTCAATAACAATCTTGTTTACAATTAATAAATAAATAACTTTTAATAGTTCTTTAATTTATTAATTATTCACAAGAAATGTTGAATGCTTTTCAAGCATTATGATAAAACATTATATATTATCAAAGTTTGACCCCTAATAATATTATGTTCTGACACTCCCCCTTAATATTAATAGGGGACAAATCCTGTCAATTTCTTTAAAAGAAAAACATGAAGTACCCCAATGATGCAGGTCTTCTTGACAAGGATAAATAGGGACACAAATATATACTAAAATAAAAATCATGCATTATGGACTACATGAAGCTCATTTTGTCATAATTTATAATCCCGATGTTCTTAATAGATGGTATCTTAAAAGGTCTTATAAGATTTTTGTTGGAGTCCCGGGCCTCCTCAAATTAGCCTCTCCCCAGGTTAATAGTGCTCGTAGGACTTAGTACAATATGCCCGTAGGTCTTAATACAATGTGCCCGTAGGTCTTAATACAAGTGGAAGATTTACAGAGAAAAGATTTTACAAGCTGCCCATAGGACTTATGCATATTACATATAGGATATATCCATTAGGAGGTGGCATTGCCATGTACACTCCCCCTCAATGGAAGCTCCTTGAGGCCAAGCATTGATCTTAATTTGGAGAATTTTGCACTACATAATGGCTTTGTAAATATGTTTGTAACTTGATCTTCAGTTTGGCAATATTGAAGAGAAATATCTCCATTTAATACTTTCTCACGTATGAAGTGAGCTTGAATTTCAATATGTTTAGATCTTTGATGATAAACATGATTCTTAGCAAGTGCAATACAAATTTGATTATGACATAAGAGTGTGGTGCTAGGACTGGATTCCATTTTAATTTCTCTTAGAAGTTGGTTTAACCAAATAACTTCTTTAGCTACTTTAGAGGCACTTCGATATTCAGCTTTTGTAGATGATAGTGCTACAGTTGATTGTTTTTTAGAACTCCATGTGATTGCACCTGTTCCAAGTTTAAACACATATCCAGAAGTGGATTTTCGATCTATGGAATCCCTTGCAAAATCAGAATTACAATATCCATATATATGTGCATTTTTAGTATGAGAATAATAAAGACCAAAGTTAATGGTTCCTTTGATATATCTTAAAATACATTTTGCCATTTTCCAATGTTAAACATAAGGTTCTTCTATAAATCAAGATGCAACACCAACTGCATAGGAAATATCAGGGCGAGAGATAGTTAAATAAATTAGGCTCCCAATTAATTGTCGATAAAGAGTGGAGTCAAACTTTTCACAAGGAGGATGAGCTTCAAGTTTGATACTAGTTTCAATAGGAGCAATAGATGGTTTGCAATCAGACATATTAAACTTTGAAATTAAATTTTGGGCATATTTTTCTTGAGATATAATGATCGAATGATGATCTTGAAAAATGGACATTCCTAAAAAATGATGAAGGACTCCTAAATCAGTCATTTCAAAGGTAAGACTTAGTTTTTGTTTATATTTTAGTATTAATGATGAGACTACTTGTGATGAGTAAGTCATCTACATATACTACAATAATAACTATATGATCATTTTCAAATTTAAAAAATAAATCATTGTCAGATTTGCAACTAGAGAAACCTAAGTTTTGAAAGAAGTTTCTTAATTTAGAATACCATGCTCGAGGAGCTTTTTTGAGTAAAGAGATCTTTTGAGTTTACATACATAGCTCTCTTTATTTTTTTGTACAAATCCTTGAGGATATATATTTCTTCTCGTAAATCTCCATTCAAGAATGCATTCTTAACATCCATTTGGTGAATTTCCCATCCATTTTGAGCAACTAGTGCAAGAAGTAAACAAATAGTCCCCATTTTGGCTACTGGTGCAAATGTTTCGTCATAATCTATGCCCTGTCGTTGAGAAAAACCTTTGGCCACTAATCTTGCTTTATATTTATCAATATTTCCTTGAGGATCATATTTTATTTTATAAATCCAACGATAATTAATAATATTATGATTATGGGGTAGTGGAACAAGTTCCCATGTTTTATTTTTAATGAGAGCATCATATTCTATGTGCATGACATTTTTCCAATTTTGATTTTCATTGGCTTCTTCAAATTTTTGGGGTTCAATTTCATATAGTGTCATTAAGGTAAAATACATGTGTTGACTTCTAGTCATTTTAGGAAGAGAAGGTTCTACATTTGAATATTGGATTAAGGATTGAACCCACTTAGGTTTTCTAGAAGGTTGTACAAGATTATCATTAAAGGTTGATTCATTATTTTCTTCATAATTTGATGTTTCAACAATATTGTTAATTGAGCTACGTAAGGGGGATTCTAAGATGTGAACATTTCAACTTAGAATAATATCTCTCTTTGAGGGACCATAAAGTCTAACTCCTTTTGTGTTTATCCCATACCCAACAAATATACATTGAGTAGGTGTGGAGTCAAGTTTTTATCTCTTTTGTGTAGGGATGTGAACATATGCAGGACTCCCAAATATTTTAAGACGTGAGATATTAGGTTTTTCATTTGACCATTTTTCCAAGGAATTTGAAAGATGTAAAGATTTGGTAGGAACTCTATTTAAAATATATATAGATGTATTCATAGCTTCAGCCTAAAGAAATTTTGGTGTATTAGAAGAGTGTGTCATAGATCTAACCATTTCTAAGATGGTTTAATTTTTTCTTTCAGCAATGCCATTTTGTTGGGGAGAATAAGGACATGTTAGTTGTCTTTGTATCCCACATATTGCACAAAAATTGTCAAAGTCTCTATTAATGTATTTCGTTCCATTATCAGCTCTAAGAATTTTAATTTTGTAATTAGATTGATTTTCAACTAGAGTTTTAAATTCTTTAAATTTAGAGAGAAATTCATCTTTATTTTTAAGGTAATATACCCAAATCATTCTAGAACAATCATCGATAAATGTAAGGGCATAGAGGGATCCCTTAAGAGAATGAACTTGAACTCGACCCCATTAGATCACTATGAAGTAATTCTAGGGTTTCATATTGCTTTCGATTTTGATTCTTGTTAAAGGGTTGTATATGTTGTTTACCTAAGAGGCAACCTTTACAAGCTTCTAATTTATTTTCAATTTTTGGTAATCCAATTACAAGGTTATGACGAGACATTTCATTTAAGCTCCTAATATTAAGATGTCCTAATCTTTCATGCCATAGTTGTGTTTCATTTTTTATTTGTGTAGATAAGCAATTTTATTTTGAAGTATTATTAAAAATAAAAAATAAAAAATCCATCTTTTTGAATGCCTCCTGCAACAATGGTTTTATTTTGATCTTTAATGTACCATTTATCTTTTGTAAGAGAAATTTTAAAATTATCTTGGGTAAGTTGAGAACAAGATAGCAAATTTTTTCTTAAATTTGGAACAAATAATGCATGTCCAATGGTATAATTAAAATTTTTAAATTTACCCATTCCTTCAACTTTAATTATTGAATTATCTCCTAAATATATATTTTCATTACAAGGTTCTACATCGAATATTTCTAAATCTTTCATGGATGTTGATTTGTATCATTAAGTACAAAAGTTTATCTTTTATTAGATCACATTTGCATCCATCCAATTGAGATTTAATATTTTTTACCTTGGCAAGATAGTTTATTACTTTTTCATCCCCTTTAATGGGAGTTGTAAATAATCCTAAAATTAATTTTATTATTTTTGAAAGCCTAGATCCTTCATGCATGGATTCTAATAATTTCCAAGCTTCAGAAGTTGATTCTATGTTCCCAATGTGTAATAAAAAATCATCTCCTACACTTCTTAATAAAATTGACAATGCTTCTTGTGATCTATTATTAAAGGAACTTAGAAGATCAGGGTTAATATTTCTACCTGTAGGTTGTTTTTCCTTACCGTCCACAATGTCCCATAGCTTCCTGACCATGAATTCTGCTTTTATTCGAATCTCCATACAGAGTAATTATCTCCACACAACATGTGAGCTTTATCAATTGTGAAGATATGTGAGCCCATTTGAATAATTTATAATAAAATAACCTAGGAGAAGTTTTGATAAAAAAATATATTAGTGCCTTATTTTTAAAAAAATCACCCCTTCTTTCTTTTTGTGATAATTGTCTGATATTAGAAATATTTATGAGATAAATGAATAAAGTAAATATGAAAATAATTTTTAAAAAATAACAATTTTAATATTATATATGTAATTTTTAACCTTTTTAATAAGAGAAGAAATAAATTTCTCTAAGTAAAAGGAAGGTTTTTAACTTCATGGTGAATAGAGAATAAGCAAAATAAAAAATTTAATTTTGTAGTAAAAAAAATCTTTAACTTTATAGTGAAAATCTAAAGTAAAAGAGATGAAAAATTATATTTAATTTTACAATGAGTAAATCATATTCTATGTTTGTGTTATTTCTGATCTCCAAACTATTAACTTCTATAGTTTTAATAACCTTACAAAATAGCTTGAATCTAATTTTTTGGTTATATATTTATTTTTAATTTTTTTTATTTAAGTCACATAAAAAGAATTCTAAAATAAATAAATAGAAATAATTAACTAGTTAATTAAATTTTAATAGTAATCATCATATCTTTTCCTGCAACAATTATCAAACGTTAAATTCTCCTTTATATCTTTTTCCTATAATGTTCATCAATGTTAAATTATCATTTATCTCTTTTCTTGCACAATGATCAAATATTAGATTATTCTTTAAAAAAAATTATCACCGTTTAAATTGGCTCTGACACCATGTTTGAACATGTAAAATATTTAAACTATGGTAATGAAATAATTAAATTAAATGATTTTAAGAATGTAAACTATAGAAATATTAGAAAAACAATGAATAACACGTGAATTTACACGGGGAAAACCATTACTCATAAAATTATTCACAAGAAATGTTGAATGCTTTTCAAGCATTATGATAAAACATTATATATTATCAAAGTTTGACCCCTAATAATATTATGTTCTAACAGTTATCCTTGTTCAATTTGTATTTTTTAACAATATCACTTGAAAGAAAAGTTGTTTTAACAATAAAGGCTACAAAGTGAGTATTTTGTATTACAAACGTTTTTGTAATACAAAAGTGATTCTTTACGTTTGACACCCAGGTCGAGTAGACCTCATTCTTGTAAGAGTTATTAACCATTAAAACATAGGGAGAAACTTATTTATGTCAACAAAAATAGAGACTAATATGCATGGCCTCCTTGTTGCTTGTGTAGGTGTTACTACAACTCCCATTTTGCAGTTGCATTTGCGGATTTCCTTACAAACTATGGGCTTTGTTTGGTTATCCTTGTTCAATTTGCATTTTTTTTCCAAATAATGGACTTTTTTTGTTATCCTTGTTCAATTTGTGGATTTCCTTACTAACATTTTTTTGTTATCCTTGTTCAATTAGCTGATTTCCTTACAAACAACTTGCTTTGTTAGGTTATCCTTGTTTAATTTGTGGATAGTAGGATTTGTTAGGTTATCCCACTTAAATTTATGGACCCTTGTCTTCGTGTCACTACAACATCCATTTTGTAGTAGGATTTCTTTACAAACAAAATGCTTTATTTTGTTATCCTTGTCTAGTGTCACTACGTCACCCATTTTGTAGTAGATTGTCTAACAAACAATGGGTTTTGTTTCATAATCTTTCTTTCTTTTTCAAGATGAGTCATCTAACATAACACACCTTGCTAGACCTTTTGCCTTTTATCACCTTTTTTTACATATATCACAAATGGGCCTTGATTGGGAGGTGGGAGGACCACAACGAGGGGTGTTCTAGTCCCTAAGGACCAGGGTGCTAGTGCTTTGGTCCTAGCCAATCAAGGACATAATGTTGGGGGAAAAGATCTGCATTTTGAGATAAAAAATATTTTTGAACCAAGGGAAAACCTCAAGCAAGGTTGGATGGTTAGTTTAAACACCAATAAGCATATAAAACCAAAAGAGAACAATAAACTAACTAACTTATACCTTGCAAGAGAAGATCTCCCTTGTTCCTCCAATTGAGAAAATGATAAAGTAGAGGTGCCCTATTGCTCCACTTGATTGGATATTCTCTTCTTGAGGGATGTGGAATGCTCTCCATATGTACAACAAGATTGATGGATGATTTGATAAGATTTGGATTTGGATTAGATGGAATAGATTTGGATTTGATGAAGGATCATGAGGACATGATAAGGATATGGATGTTATGGATTCTTGCCTATAACGATGATGCTTTATGATGGATTTCTAGAGCCGTGTTAACAACATGAGATTACTTGATTGGAGATGAAAAATGAAGGGGAGAAGACCCCAATTTATAGATTGGAGGAAGCCAATGGAGGGCCAAAATTGATTTTAGGAAGAAGGGTTGAGATTGATTTGGAATGGAAGACATGGATCAAGGATGACATGGGAGAATAAAGAGGAATATAAAATTCCTTGGGGAAAGGGGAGAGGAATTAAAAATTCCAAAAATAAAGGATGCATGGGGGGATTCAAAGAAATTTGAATTTATTTGAAAGGCTCAAGGTTGATGTGACATGAGTGGAGGAATGTAAAATGGACAAATAATGATAAGCATGCTTATGAGGGTTTCTAGAAGAATTATTTAGGATAAGTGGAGGTTGGGGAAAGTGATTTGTATGAATCACTTTGGTTAGGTTAATTAAAATTAATTAACTAAGTGGGTTTTAGAAGAAATAATGGTTGAGGTGACTTTAGAAGAATGGGGAAATAATTAATTTATTAATAAATTAATTATTGGACTATAGTGATAAGATTGATTAAATCTGATTTAATTAACCTTAAGAAGAAGGGAATTAACACAATTAAACTGGTTAATTATGTTGACAGGCTTAAATTAATTAAATATTAATTTAATTAGTTTTAGGTGTCCAAGTTTATTGCATGGTGTGAGTAGAATTAGGGCTCTGATTAGGCCTTGGGACACAAACACCGAGGTGAGGGCCCAAATGAGGATGAAATTGTAGGGGATAACAATTTAGGATGCTACTGATAAGTCGATGTATTGACATGTTTTTTTATCAGGACTCTTAGGTTTTTGGTATCTTTTGGGTTGCATTGTGATAGTAAGGTATTGTGAATTGACTATATGTAATCCATGTTTTAAAACTGAACTTAAGAAATCATGTTTGAACTTTGTCAGTTAATTCCTGCAGCCATGCCAATTTATTTCTGTAGCCAAATGATTTGTCCCTGTGATATGCAAATTATTTAGGATAATTTCATATGTGAGTTAATGAATGTATTAATTAAGTAAGATACATATGCATGTCCTTGTATGTTGTTTTTGTTTTAGTGCAGCTAATAATTGATGCTGCGGTGGATGATTTTCTTTCGCGCCTAAGGACTGGAGAATCACGTTCAGATAGCTGGAGGTCAAACTGAAGGAGATTCAAGCTAGCGCAATGTATGGCATAATTGGAGCAATTGTACTTCACCATGGGAGTTTAACTCTGATGCATATTGGATTCACAAAATATCGCTTTGGTGTGCAAAGACTGTGGTTCGGTTTCAGATCCACGGTTCCTGCATTTAAGCTCTCAGTTATCTCCTTCATCTGACAATTATCCACCTCTTCTTTTGGGCGTAACTTGAGTCGTCCATTGTAGTTGATCTTTTCTTTATAATAAGCTCTTCCTTCTTTTCTAAGAGTTAGACAAAATGGAAAGGAATTGAGCAGAGTTTTGTCAAGCATTCTGAATTTTCTCTTTTAGAATATGTAATCATTTTTCAGGAAGAAATGAATAAGAATATGTTGTTCTGATCTATTAATAGTTCTTTGCTGAGAGTTTGATATCACTCATCCAAGGGGGCCCACTTGGTGAGTGATCCTGTGTTTAAGATCATTGAAGTTAGTTTTACTTAGTTGCAATAGAAGTTCATGACTGGATTGTTCCTGCAGCCACTGGAAATAGATCCGTTGACTGTTCCTATAGCCAAGACAGAACGGTGTGATTTCTGTTATTTTCATTAAATCATTTCAGCAGTGTTTTGTGAAGCTTTCATTTAGCCTTTTATGATTTCCATTCCTACCTTTCCTTTCTGCATAATGTTAGTCAATGCAGTAATCCAGAATAATCATTTAAGGAGCTTAGTGCATATATATTGCATACCCGTTTCAAGTTTTACGTTCCTGGATTGATAACTAAATGAACACCAGCCATGAAAATAGTAAACTCTACCATATGAATGTGCAAACTTCGGACTGAGATTTCAATTAGAGGTATTATTATTGTCATTATAGTTGGGGTAGACAACTACAACCATGACTTTCTCTTTTTGTTTAGCCTTTACATTGTTTGATTTTGTTCTTTGATGAACTAAAGAAGGAGTGGGGGCAGTAGGTGTACTAGGCTTTGGTCCTTTCTCTTGCCAGATTGGAGAGGATTGGTTGGAGAAGGTGTAGCTTGTTTTGTCTTCTTTTGTTTTATTTGCTTTTGCACCTTAGAAGGAAGTTGCTCCACATAAGGTCTAGCATGACTTGTTGGGTTTCGTTTAAGCAAATACTTATTTGAGGAAGAGTGTCATGGATTTTTGTTTGCCTTTGCTGCAATAGTTGGTTCTCCTTGTGATGAAATCTCCACTGAATGAATCATATGCATGGGGTATGGATTACCCATCCATTTCTTGGTCTAATGTAATACATCCTTATCTCTTAGTTCAATATCCTTTTTTTTACTAAGTTGAGATCAAAATTATGAATCGGGATACCAAAGTCTTCTTTTTTTCATATAAAGGATGCAACACATTCCCATCATTATCCTTTCTAATCTATTCAGAAACCCATAGATTTGTTGCATTAACTGCCAAATCCAAGCTCAACCTACAATAGTCCCTGACTCAGACTTCATGATCCTCCATACAAATAGCCTAATGATCTTCAATGCGTGACACATGTTTAAAATGAGAACCCATACCCTTACTAAATGTGCTCATTGAATCAAACTTATCTCGATCAATTCTCAATAGGTCCAAAGATAATTCTAGCAACTCTACCTCTAAATTATTAGCCACTTTCACATCTGAGCATGGATGTGCTCCTATACTAAATGGAAGTTAGAAGCATGGCTTATGCTTTCTCTTCACCAAATTGTGAGCATCTGCTATTTGTTTGCACAATTCCAACACAATTATTCTATTGCAAGGAAACCAAGGTAGTTTATAGGGAGTTGTGATGCAATCGACAACCCTTATGTACGTGAAAGTCTTATAATGAGTGAAGGAGCTTCGAAATGACAGATTTATTTGTTAGATTTATGGGACAACCTTTTACTAAAGTCTTCTTCAATTGACTTGATTGCTGCAAACACAAAGAAGTCATTGACTATACGGTAATCCTTCCTGCTCCTATCCAATTGAAGTTGAGGGTAATGATAATATATAGGAGTATTTGCAAGAGAACAATCTCTTCTCAAATTGGGGTAAGTGGACTGAGCTGCAAGTATACTACATAAGAATTCATATAAAACTCTGGGTCTATCTTAATTCGCTACAAATGCTCATGAAAATTGTGACTTATCATTCTTTTCCAATCAATATATTCAATCCTAGAAAGGATTGTTTTGATAAATAACAACATCCAAGGAAAAAATTCTTTTGCATTTGGTAGCCCTACCACCCTACTAAGGAGAGTGACATAATCCTTAGCATCTAAGTGAAAATAGGCTTGATGAAAGATATTTATCTGCTCAAGCTGGCTTGGTTTCTTGGACTTATCCATTAAATTATCATTGATGTAGCACATGGGGTCCCTTTCTTCTTGGTATTATTGTTCCCCTTGCGTTACTGTGACATGTGCATATGAATCATATTTGCGAATATGGAACATATCTTCAATAACGTCAAGGGAGATATCTAGGATCATGTTATCGTGTGGACCATAGACCCTTCTTTCATCAAAGTTGTATTTATAAGTCATTATTTGATCAAGAGACTATCAGGCTACTGGGAACCTTGTTGCTTGAAATAACCTTGATCGAACTAATGAAGTGGCTAGAATGGTCCTTCCATTTGGCCTAGTCATCCTTTGCAATAACCCATTTAGATCCACATGTCTGATGTCTATATCAATAACATCTAGGTCTGAAGAATGCAACTTCATTGGAGAAATATAAGAATCAAATTTGTACAGTCATTGTGACCACCCTTGATTCAGACATTAGCAAATTTGTACCAAAACGTAATATTAGGAGTCTTATTAGTGAAATTAGTTAAAACAGATAACTACACTAATGGTGAAAACACCTTATCGAGACAATACCAAAAGTTTAACTTTTTGTAATATTCAGGGGTTGGGGGTAAAGGCATCCATTATCCTTGCTTTACAATGATCTCTTAGGATTCTCCAGGGGTTGGGGAAGTCATCACCCTCAATACTTGATTGCTTTATACAATGGCACTGATAGAGATCAAGGATGTTACCATGCTCGATCCCCATTTTGAAAGTATTGAGGGTCTAAAAGACAACATCCATGATCCCCAATCTTAAAGACAAACCTTATCGAGGATGTTCAATCCCTGATCCTTGATAATAGTAATTGGGGATTGAGCATCCCCAATCCTTGAAAAGGATCTCACGAATAAAGAAAAAACCCAAAGTAAATAAAAAACCTTAGTTTTGGATTTCATCGATTCTCAAACCAGGCTTTAATCTACTTGATGATACAAAACTAAGACTAAGGTAGGGAAAGAAAACAAAACAACCCAACAAAATGAAGAAACGAACATAACAATGACTAGGGCACACACCAAATCCCAATAGGGTCTCAGGGCAAACACAAGACAAAAATCCCAAAAGCAATATTGAAGCAATATGGGGAAGGATGGGCCTCTAATGAAACCTAAGAAACACAAATGAGAACAAAAAATGGAGGAACAGAAGCAAAACAACCAACCTAAAAAAATCAACCTCTGAATCAACTATCGTGCTTCTTGCACTCATTAACTCACAATGTAGATTCGAAGACAAGACAAGAAAGAATGAAAGCATGAAGGAACACCAAGGAAGCTTAAGTGAAAATGAGAGAAAAGATAGTGAAAGTGTCACTTTTATATGCCCAAAAGGGCTCATTAAATGCTGAAACAAGGGAGGTGGAACCATCAGGGATTAGGGGTCAAAGATCATCTATCCCCTTTGGGAGAGAGTCGAGGGTCAGGGATGACAACATCCCTAATATCTAATTCATCCAAGTGAAACACACAAAAAAGAAAGGTGAGGGTCGGGGATGAGGCTTTCCCCTATCCCTAAAAAAGGAAAAGGGAGATGGAAAATCCAATCTCTGATACTTGAAAAGACAAGAAAACAAATGAAAAAAAGAAGGGAAAGAAAAGAGAAAAATGGGGAAAGAGGAGAGAAAGAAAAGATACAAACAAGAAAGGATAAAGGGGGGCGACAAAAACAACAAAACAAAATAGACACAAAAAAGCGGGGTCCTCTTTTCTCAAAAGGAGAAAAGGGGGTGTGAGTTGTGGAGGCACAATAGTGTTCAAGCCCATAGAAGAACACAAATAAGGAGTGAATAAGTGCATTTTATCTTACTATAAAAGATTGAACCAAGTAGTTATGCAAAGGCAAGTAGGGAGAAAGGTTGGCAAGCTTGGTTATGGAAGAACAATTGTCCCAAATTAAGAAAAATGAGTCATGGGAGTTAGCTCTGAGACCTAAAGACAAAAAAATTATTGGCTCTAAGTGGGTCTTTATAAATAAGTTGAATGGAGAAGAATGGTGATCCAAATTAAAGTCATATCAGTGTGCACAAGTTATGCTCAAGTTGAAGATACAAATTTCAAGGAGATATTTGCTCTAGTAGCTAGACTAGAAGCTATCAAAACGTTTTGGTATTGTCAAAATTTAAGAACTTTAAAGTTTATCTAATGTATGTTAAGTCTACATATTTAAAGAGTTAGAGGAATAAGTTTATATTGAACAAATGAAAGGATTTCCATGCTCAGTCAAACCAAAATTTGTGTATAGGTTAAAGAAGGATTTATATGGACTTAATCAAGCTTGAAAAGCTTGGGATTCCATTTTAGATATGTATTTGCAACAACAAGGTTCTAGGAGAGGTTGTGCAAATAGTAAATTGTATATAAAATTACATGGTGATCAATTGTTGATTGTTGTGGTTTATGTTGTTGATATTATCTTTGGAGGAAGTAATGATATTATGTGTAAGGGGTTCTTAAATATAATGCATAAGGAATATGAGATGTCAATGCTTGGTGAGTTTTCATTCTTTCTCGATTTACAGATTTATCAATCACAAAAGGTATATTCATCTCTTAGATTAAGTATGTAAAGGAGATGCTGAGAGAGTTCAAGACTGAAGAGTGAAAATCATTGAGCACACCTATGGTTACTAGGTATAAATTGAGTAATGATGATGATTCTTCTCTAGGGAATCAGATACATACATATCAATGATTGGTAGTTTGCTGTATGTGATTGCATCCAAACCAAATATCATGCAAACAATTGGAATGGTGGCTAGGTTTTAGGCAACACCCAAGAAAACTTGTGTTAATGTTGTGAAGATGATTTTTTGATACTTAAAAGCCATAATGGATTTTAGTTTATGGTATCCCGAGAGAGAGAGAAACTCAGCTCAACTACATACATTGATGCAAATTGAGTTGAATGTATTGATGAATATAAGAGTACGAGTGGAGGAGCATTCTTTCTTGGTGATAGTCTAGTGTCATGGTTGAGTAAGAAGTAGGATTCAACGTTCCTGTCTACTAAAGAAGCATAATACATTGCAGCAGTTTCCTATACAATTAGGTATTAGGGATAAAGTAGAACATAAAAGAGATGAAGATAGAGTTTAATTGACCTATTTCTATACTATGTGATAATACAAGTACTATTAATATCTCAATGGACCTGGGGATGCATTCAAGGATAAACAATGTTTCAATTAAGTATCATTTACTAAGAGAAAAGGTTGCAAACAAAGAGGTGAAGTCGGAGTATGTTAAAACTAAGGAACATATTGCATATATCTTCACAAAAATCATTCCTGCAAATATTTTTGAGTATCTCCAAAATAAGTTGGGAGTGGTTGCTCCCTCCTCTTGAATCTAGAGGAAGTATAGGTTGTGTGTGAGTGTTGAATCCCTTTCGCAAGAAGACTTAACAATCTTATTATTGATGTATGGACTCAAGGGGAGTCTATTAGAAAGATAGGTTTATAGATTGTGTAGCGAGCAATTGACCTTTACCATTGAAGTCAAATGAAGATAAATGAACTCAAAATGCTAAATACTCCAAGGAGATAAATGTGGAACTCAATATCAAGATAGATTCAATTGTCTCTGATAGGGAAAGTTCCTAATCTTGACATATTGGATTTCTATTGATGTGCCAACAACATTTTGTTGTTTGCCATCAATGAAAAAGGGGGAGATTGTTGAGCATATGTTGTCATTGATATCAAATAATGTGATGACAAAGGAGTGTCAACAAGTTATGGTCATTGCTTTCGGGTAGAATGAAATTACTTGTCATGCCACATGGTACATTTTGAGTTATCATACTATAAAGGGGAAAATTTGGTGTCTTGGCAATTTGCAAGGTGGAAGGAGAAATCACCAAATCACCTATTTTTGCTTTGGGGAGAGATTCCTTTACATTCAAAAGAGGCGATAAATCCACTAGATTCAACCACTAATCAAATTAGGATTGAATACTAAGCAGATTGATTGAAATAGAATATGTTTGACCCTCTTTTGTAAGTTGACTAGTTGAATTAAGACTGAGTGTTGGAAATGAAGACAAATATGAGAAAATAGTGAGCTACAGATTCAAGATTTCATCGTGCATTGGGATCTAAGAAGTTTGAGATGATTCAGAGCTGCTCTATGAAATCTATCAAAAATAGCAGGGACTGTGTGTTTGGACTAGGTTACCGACCCTCTTGGTTCTCTAAACTTTTTGCACGTCAAAAAGGGTTTCTCCATCTCTGCAAATAAGCTTAATTCGAGAAGTACAACTGCGCACCTCTTCCTGCACATAAAAGGAAAGGGAAATGTGTTGGTAATAGGGGTTTACCTTTAGGTCAAACCCCAATTTTAGAATTAACCAAGTGGTTGAAATAATGTAATTGAAATGACTGAAAGCAAAAATCCTCCTCTTTGTGGGGATGTTGAATTGATTGAAATGAAATGCTTATACCTCCTTGTGAAGTTTTTCTTGCCTCCACATGAAATTACGACTTCATGAATTAGAATGATGATCTCCTCTTCAATGCTTGAAATCTTGACTCTATTGTTGCTCCAAACCTCTAAGGAAGACTGAAAATCCTCAATTTCTCTTGAATGTTTGATCTCTTGAATGGTTGGATTCTTGATAATGATTGTGGATTGTCAAATGAGAGGGGAAATTCCTCTTATATACTTGCATGTAGGATGAATTCATTAATTTTCCAACATGAGCCAACATGGAGGGGTTTTCCCGCTTCAAATTTGAGATAGGTCAGGGGGAGGGGCCCAAGGATAGGTCCCCATTAAGGGGGGATCAGGGTGACATGCTATGGTCCTACCCTAATTTGGAGTAGGATCAATGTGGTAGTTGAGTGGATCATTGAGTTGAATGTTGTGTTTTGACATGTGTGAGCATAATTAGGTCTCTGATCAGGTCGAGGGGTGCAAACACTAAGGCGAAGACCCAAATGTGATCGAAAATTGCAAGGGGTGCAATTTTAGGATGCTATAGGTACTACAATGGATTGATATAAAGATGGAATTAGTTGGAATATATCTATAATATCATGTTGCATTTATTTAGGAACTGGTGAAAGTGATTCAAAATGTTTGAGATAAGCTACCTAAACAATGAGCTTCTTTTGGTAACTCGTTTTGATCCACATTACTTTACAATAGAGAGTATATTTCACATAATTTATCTTTATCCAAAATTTCTAGAGTTGGTGTGTAGCAGTTTGCATGTTTGTAACAATAGAAGGGTCATTGTGTGAGGGAATTAAATTGTTGTAGTTCTAATTTGATGTGGTAGTGACTTGTGGTGTGTACCCTTCGAAGGTAGCATGCAGATGATTGTTGGGAACATATGAGGATACATTGAGAATCACATGACAGTATTTTGGAGTAGTGCGTGAGCTATTAGAGCCGACCTATTGCATGTTTGAATATGTTTGATTAAGGAGTGTTTGTGTGGCTAACTTGTCAATATTATTTCCATGTTTTGGGCCAACACATGATATAGTTAGGACTTCATGCAATAATATGAATTCTTAACGTATAATCCAATTTGATGTAATGTGAGTTCCAATGTTTATCATTACCAAAATATTATATGTTATGAAAAAGAGTAACTAATGAATGATTAGATTAAATGAAATATGAGTTGTCATTATTGAAGGCCCACAAATCATATCTATGTAATATGGTTGGATTAGTGTCTTACCTACTGAGTTGGTGCTCATGTCTTTGTGTTGGGGATTGGTGTCGTCAGTAGGTTGGTGCCTGCAAAGATAGTTGAGGATTGGTGTCTCTAATAAGTTGGTGCCTACTTCATGATTATAAGAGATTCTATATTTTGTGAGGCTAGATTTGGGTAGTAGATCCAAGTAGTTATTCTCATTGTGGTTTTTCCCATCTTGGGTTTCCATGAATATATGGTGTTCATTATGTGAATGGACGTGTTATGTGTTATTTCATTGTTATATCATTTGAATAAGTTGCATTGATGTTTCTAAGATGATGATTTAAGAAGTCATTAATGATAATAAATGTTCAATTAATTTGAAATCGGATAATTGATTCACCCCTCCTCCTAGTATATTGTTTGCCCTTCACATTAGTCTACACATAAGTTGTAACTTGTGTACATGCCTACACCTTATGAGAGGGGTATGCCTGGTTGGTTGACCCTATATACATGGCCATCTAGTGGGGTGCGCCCAATTTAATTCCCCTCTTCTTGTTTATATATTACATTTTTTTTTGTTTTCATTCTCAATTATACTTGCATTGTACAAAATAGTATACATGCAGTTTCCATAAATTTATAAAAATAAATAAAAATTATAACTAGAACAACATGTGTGATAAAGCTTAGAGGGTTTATAGAACTAAGCTTGAAAAGCAATGTAGATCACTTTTTATCTATAATTTAATGAAATAGAATAAAATAAAATTCTAAATGAAGTAACAAGATTTAAAGTTCAAATAGTTCATCTCTTGTCTAAAACAATTCTTTCAAAATCATTTTTCTCTTTATTTGATATCTACTCCCCTCTTTCTTTCCTTTGTTATCTACGATGATCATTCTTAGAGATCCAAATCTCTCTTAAGAAAAACTTTCAACATTGTGAGTAATGGTGCCACTTAACTTCTTCCTTATATACCCATTTCCCAAAAGAAAAAATAATGTCTATGTCCTACTTTTTCAAAATTAAGTTAAATAATTTACAAATTTTTTCTTAAAAAAAATAAAAGTAATTTCCTTCAAACTTATAATCAATTATTACAAATATTTTTCAATGTTTTTATTTTACCACTTATTTAATTTTAAATTAAATATATGTTTTCAACTTAAGAATTTTCCACTCTTACATATAACAATGATTGTCTCATTTATTTCAACTTCGAACATAATTTTTCATTCCATAATATCCAATAATTATTTAGTGTTTGCATTATTTAATACCAACAAGTTAAACTTTAGCTATTTAAACTATTTTAATTATAACAAGTATATAGAAAAATCTAATAATTCAAATATACTAATTATATGCATTGATAATTTATAATATTCACATTATTAATGATATCATATTATAAAAATATTATTGAACATAACAAGGTGTAGATTCATTCTAAATAACCAGTAGTGTGTTCTTAAGGGGTTGAAGTGCGCACACACCATCGATTACAATAGTTATTTGACTCTCTTTAGGCAATTCTATATAATAACTATTCATATTACTTATACTATATTCTAATAGTACTATATTGTTAATGTAAGATTAAAATATATAGTATTTTATCATCTTTATAATTAATATCACAACTAAGTTTGACTGCTTAAAATAATTTATCATTCATTGCCCATGTGTCCATTAGATTTTGCTAAACAACTACACTCCTATAGATTGACTAGTCAATTAATAGTGTAGAGTGATGGTTATTACACTTCCCATATCTCTAATGGTAATCATTTTCTCAATGTCTAACCCAACTTGATAAGAGTAGAAATAAAAGAGATTTTTTTAATAGTCAATCTCCCATATATAGAAGCCAACAAAAGTGGAGAGTTTGATGTGATTTGGATGTGGTAAATCAAGGTCCTTCCTAACTTTCACTTTGACACATAAAGCATATGACGAATCTAGAGAAGAGGGATCTATCCCGACAAATTCTCTAAGGCCTTGACTAATGCTTTTCTAGTAAATCTAAATCTCAATACTTAAGAGAGAGACCATTAATTCCATTCCATGCATCCATTTTAGTAGACAAGACAATATCACACCTTTAATTAAGAGTCCAATCCTTAAGCTCTAATTTGAATCCATTTAGATTTGAAAATATTGTAATGAGAACTTCCCTTTGTCACCTATGGGATAACAACTTAAAAGTTGGAAGCATTAAACCTTATTTATACTTTTCAACTTGGAAGTGAAAACGACAATGAAGATGTTGGTGACCTATACATATTTTTCATAACACCTCTTAGCTCTTCCAACATTTATTATATTACATTTCATGTCCATAAAATTAGTTAAATCTTATTTATCTTTTAAATATGAGGCAAATTCACCAAAAAAAGAAAAAGAAGGTTGCATGTATCCCATTGGTTGTTAATATAAAAGAGTAACTATGCCTAAAATTATTCTTAGCTGCAGAAGGTACTGTTTTTAGTATTATTTTGAATAATATCTTGAAAACAATACATACAACTTGCTAAAAGAAGCTCCCCATGCCTAGCAAATTTGTCTTTCCTATTAATAAAATATTGAAAAATGTTACACTATATTGTCACCCATATGAAAATGACATCTAATTTTTTTTCAAATAGAAAGCATAAAAACTAGTTAATATGACATATCGTGTCGTCCCATTCAAGCAAATTTCTATGACATAACACATTTAATAAAACAAGAATCCATTCATCAATGAACAACATTAATATATATAAATAACATATTTATATCTAGCAATGACAAGCTCCATCTTTAAATAATTATATATGAAGTTTTTAAAGTGAAAAATACAATAATTTAGTTAATTATTTGATCATTGCATACTTAAGATATCACAACTAGTGAAAACCCATTCTTATCAGTTCTTGTCGATAGGCAGGATACTAACGCAACAGTTGCATACATTTGACATTTGACTTCGTCCAATCACCGTAAAGTATTTCTTAGCTTTTCACGTCTTGCAAATGGTTTCATAATTAAATAGATTTAATAATTGTGCTAAAATTATTTATTCTTACTATCATTAGGTGATGTCGTTGAAATTATTCTCTTTTTCTATAAGAGAAATTAATAAAAATATATTTTAGAAGTATAAATGACATTTTCAAAGGCATCACTATTCTAAATATTGTGACAATGCGTAGGGCCATTAACAAAAACTCGTGGCTGAATTGTTGCAGTTGACATCGTTCTCTGCGACCACTCCTTGGGACTCCATTTGACCTTGTATGGCATGACCTTTGAATTACTAAAAATTTCCTATATAAACAAGCATAGAATCAAATTCCTCTCCAAATGTATTGCACATTTTCTCTACATTTGCCATGCATTGACACACGATGATCAAATTAATCCTTCAAATCTTCAAAACATAATAATTCGTTATGAATATAATACTTGCTAAAGCAATCTTCATAACTGTAGTGTTCACAAATTGCACCCTTTGCAATTTCAACCGTATTTGGGTCTTCACCTCAGTGTTTGCACCCTCGACCCAATTAAAGACCTAATTATGCTCTTGCACATCACAAATGGCATCTAAACTCAAATTACACCTCATTTGGCACCTTATGCCTACCCCAGAATAGGGAAGGACCATAGCACCATGCCATGGTCCTCCCTAAATTGGGCTCAATTTGACCCCTTGGTCCTATTTCAAAACACTTTCAAAATTAAGCGAGATTTCCCTCTTTGTGTTGGCTCATGTCGGAAAATTAGCTAATTTCACTGATGGGCAAGTGTATAAAGAGGATTTCCCCTCTCATTTGGAGACACACACATGATATCAAGCACACATGAGATCAAGCATTCAAGCAATTGAGCATCATCAATCTTCTTTCAACTTAGGAGCAGCAGTAAAGTCAAGTTTCAAGCATTGGAGGAGACATTATTCATCCCATTTTGTTGAAGACTTCCTAAACCCTAATTCCATGTGGAGGCAAGCAAAATTTCACAAGGAGGTACCATAATTCAATTTCAATCATAATTCAACATTTCCCTCAAAAGGAGATCCTTTCCTTTCAATCATTGCAATTACATTTATTTCAATTTCATGGTTAATTCAAAAATCGGGCTTTGACCTAAGGGAAACCCCTATTCCCAATACGTTTCCCTTTCTTTCTGTGTGTAGGAAATAGGTACAGAGCTGTACTCCTCGAATTAGGCTCCATTCACAACGATTGATCATCTCCCTTTGGTGTGCGAAAAGTTTAGAGGATCGTTGTGATGCGCCACGGTGCCAACAAATATTGAGTAGTTTCAGAGAGTGAGTTCGATTTGACTTACATTGCTTGATTCCAGGTGCATGCGAAAATCTTGCAACTGTAGCTCACTATTTTCATGCTTTTACCTTCATTTTTCAACATTTTACTTAATTTGAGCACTTCAACTCACAAAAGAGGAAATTCCCTTCAATCCAAATTCACTTAGCGTTTAGTCTTGATCTGATTCATGACTAAATCTAGTGAAATCCTCATCCTCTTTTGAATGTAAAGGCCCAAAGTGAAAAAAATCTCTAGTGGTCCTCATTCCTTGGGTGAAAACCCTAGGGAATCATTCCCCCCCTTTACAATAACTTCAAATTTAAGTGAGGGGTTTCTAAAATTTAAAGCTCACAATACAAGTTTCTTTAAAACTTCTTAACTCAGTTAAATTGAGAGCTCTAAATCCAGAGATAGCTAATCATAGAAAACCTTGCAACTGCCCAACGCACATGCCCAATTTGCTCAATGGCGTATGAGGAGAACTTGTATAGATGGAGCATCTATTGCCTTGTGTTCCAAATTTTGGTTCTGAAATAAGGGATTCTCACTTCCCACACCCAATTATCCCAGAATGATCAATTAGCCATATTTCATCTGTGTGTAATTAATTGTATGACTGAACCATGAGCATCTTCACAAGATATATAGTTTCATTATCAACATTAATTCAATGCTTAGACGTAATCAACATTTTATTTTGTAAAGCTTCATTCTATGCTCATATTTAACTGACATTTTCCTTTGTAAAGATTCATATTTGAATTTTGTATTTAATTTATTTATCTTAATTTTTATTTTAAATCTAAATTCCAAAATTATTTTAATAAATTATATATCAATTTAATAAAATAATCAATCATTTTTTTTTATAAATTATATATATCTTTTAACATTTTAATCTTGCTATATTTTCAGCAAATTTAGTACTAGTATTCTTATTTTCTGTTTTTGTCTTTGCTCAATATATTTTCAAGTCTGATTTTAGGAATGTACTGTGATTAAAAATGATAAATATGTGATACTTACCACTTCTCTCGTGTGTACCATGATGTTCAATGCCATCTCCATTGCTGTTAACTTTAAATTGTTGTCAAACAAATGTGTGTATGCAACATACACCAATATCTCACGTACAATATAAATGACAATAACTAGGACCCACAACCATAATTCAATACATTTCACCACTACTAGTCCAAACGGTAATCTAATTTAAATCTCCTGATTCCCTCAATCTTCGCCTAAATTTCCCCCACTTTGCCCTCCACTCTTTTCCCTCCTCCTAACCACTCCTTGCTTTTATTCTCTCCTCTAAACAGAAAAAAAATATTGAATGTTACAATTTCTCACCTTAACAAACATCTTACCTCTCCCTTTTCTTTTCTACCCTCCACCACTAACGCAATCCACAAGAACATTACATTAAAACATAAAACATAAATTCCCATACCCTCTACATCTAAATAACTACTACATCCTAATATTAAACTTGTACAAATTCTACCAACATTTAAAAACTTCTCGACTTAAAATGAAAACTCTACCCTATAATAAAACCCATACAAATACACTGATTAACAAAACTTTCCATACCTATATTCATTCATATTAAAACTCCATCGACGAATACAAGTTACTCGAAACCCAAGTACCCTAAACCCTACGAAAAACCTAAGCAAGAAGTCCAAAAATGGGAAAATGTGAAAAGCACAAAATTGTAAAAGCGGGCAAAGTTATCAAGCGGAAGAGCTGCGCAGCGCAGTTTTAGTTTGGGTTGGGCGGGCACGTTGAAACTTTTTCCTACAGACATTATAACATTTACAATCTCCTCTGTATATCATTTTCAATTTCTACGTGGCTTCAAAGGTACTTTTTTCATCGCAAACCTTTTGCCGTTACGCTGATGAAATTTATATATTTTTCTCTTCGCCAGCCCCTTATTCTACATTTGAAGAAGAGGTGTTTTTAAGGTTTTTAGATTTGTACAGTACTTAAATGAGGATAAAATACAGTGGAATTTTCATATTCTCGGTTTTGAACTGGTGACCAGCTGCCAGCAAGTAAAAAATTAGATGATGCTGTTACAATCTCTGTATTTGATTTCCAATTAAAGCCATGGATAACATAATTTTAATGGGAAAAAGAGAGAAAACATTAATTGTTCATGAAGAAATCTTAGGGTTTTCCTTCAAGCTCAGGTTGATACGTGAATAATTATTTCTGTTGCTATTGATTTAAGCCTGCCGGAATTGCTGTAATTCAGACTGCTTGTCTGTGATATATGTAATAAGAGACATAACTTGATGCATTTTAACGTTTGCAGGACAATTTTTGGCCCATTACTTTCTCATCGATTTTAAAGACAAGCACGGAGTTGGAGATAAGAGCCTGATAAAATTTTGAAGCTGTGACGGCCTTTGGCCGTGAGTGGATGGGATAAACTGGCGTCCCCAGGAGAAGTAGTGGTTGTTGCCTCACCCGTAGATGCTGGTATCACTGGTTGGGACTTAGCAACAGGTGCAGAGCGTGTTCATCTTAGATCCTGTTCTTCATCTCGCCATGGATTAGCTGCAGTTGGGCTGCACTTTGTCGCTGCATCGCAAATACAGAAAACCTCCACTTCTGCTAGTGGGGCTATATTTTGTTGGGCATGGAATAAGGTACAATTTTTTCAGTGAGGAACTGTGATTGATGACATTTTATGGTTTTCCTCTAAAGCAATAGATATCTATTTTGCAATTTATAAAAACAAAGTAACATTCCTTGTGTTTTTCCATTCATAACTAATTTTGCAATCTAGAAAACTAAAGCAATCTTAGTTGTGTTTTTCGATTATGCCTCAATCAGAGAGGGATCTATAGGGGTTGTCATCCAAACCAGAAGGAACATGCTTACAGATACAACCATAAAAGCTTTTGCACCTCAGAGAACTAAGGAAAGACTCATACCACATGATTGAATATCAACATCAGAATAAAGATCACAAACCACTAACACAAGAAGATCACTATAACGAAGCCAAATAAACAGAATGCTGAAGGGCAGGCTCGACAGAAAAGCACACAAAAAATAAGGCTCAAGAAGCAGGCTTTCCGTCTCAAGCCTCTGACTGACGGTTTTCCGTCTTCATCCTGCAACTTCTCATTTTCTTAGAAGTATTAGCTAGCATTAAAATCCCCATGGAAGTGACTTCCCCAAGCAATCCAGCACATCCTGATTTGATGGGAAATCATGAAGTAAGCAATCCTCTTTTTACCAAGCCAAAACCTCATCGCTATCTGATGCCTGATGATGAACTTTCAAAGAAGCAGAACAATTCTTCCAATTAAATTGTGCTGGAGTATCCATTTCTATCCAACCATTTTGGATTCTCAGACAACAATCTGAATCCTCTTTCTAGCTTGACAGAAAGTACCTATGATTCCTCCAAACAGTATCTTTGTTTGGCATCCCCTGTTTAGGAATCCTTTTCTGCCATAAAAGTTTATTTCGCTGACGAACCCTCTGAGGAGAAGAACAATCAGATCTTTATGCCCGATCTAAATGCATAAAGCATCTTACAGGCTTTCTCATCTGCACAGTTAGATTCTAACATGCTTGATTCAATTGTTTATTTTAATGAGCTATGCAGGCAGCCAGGAATATCACTTTGATTGCTTATTCTAATGATAACTTACATTTATTAGACTTCTAAAAATTTAATAATTTAATACTGATATAGCTTAAGATCTTTCGCAGCTGGAGGCAGGACATATAAGATGCTAGTAATAAATAAAGTATGGCTGAAAACGATTGCACTTTGTGATAATTTTTTTAAATGACAGCTTTCTTCATGACTTTGTCATATAGATTAAGTGTTGTGTGTTGGCTTTGACGTTCTTTCTTCAGCGTGATTGCCTTGCTTTCTACACGATGTCACTTGTGAGTGTAGGATTTTATCCTCATTTTACTAGCCTGCGTTGTAGTTTTGCACAGGAGAGGCTTATGACTTATGGAATATGGTTTACATTCCTTTTTTAATAGTTGTTGATGGTGTGTTGAAAACACCTAAAAGTATCATCCAAACATTTGTTCCTCCTACTACTTTCATAAATGCATTCTGGCATTGTGTCAAGGTTATGTGCAAGTGCTTAATTTGAACCTACCATCTGAATGTTATCAGATTCAGCAGACCACATAGGATAGCGACAAATAGAAGGGACATTCTGTGTGCATCTTGATTGTGATTACAATGGTTTTAGCTTCCAGATTTTATTTATTTGTTAAATTGGAACAACCATAGATTAACTGCTTTTCTTTGGTTGTTCTTTGAGGAAGAAATGCAAGAGATATATTGTTCGCATGCCTGGTTTATGAAGGCTAAGGAGCCTATGAATTGACTAAGAGGCTTCAGGACTCTGAAGAACATATCCCCTACCATTTCTGTAGGTCTACTCTCCATAATCTGTATGACAGATTGCAGGGCAAACTTATTAACAATTCATCACCTAGAAATTGCCTGATGGTAACCAAGGTTAAAGTCCGGCCTAGTCAGATGGCTCACACATTACCCCCACTGCAGATTTTTTTTCTTTTTTCTGTTGTATATAATGTTCCATAATTTGCTCAAAATATTCAAAATTAAATACAGAACACAACATTCAAAATTAAATACAGAACACAACTGATTATTGATAATTTTGTTCGAAATGTTGAAGATAAATTAAAACGTTTTGTATCTGTTCACCCATTTTTTTAATCTGGGCTTGTTACAGCTGGGTGCAACCAACACATAAAAAAAATTAAATATAGAACACAGCTGATAACTGATTTTTTAATGTAAAATGTTAAAGATAAATTAAAATGGTTTGTATCTGTTCAAAATACATGTTGGAAAAGTGTATCGTACACCTTGCATAATGACATTATTGTTATTTTTGTTAGGAATGTGTGTTGTATACCTTGTGTAATAACATCAAACATTGTAAGTTGTGGTTGTCATGGAATGGTATGCTACACTTAGTTGTTTGGTTGATTTCACTTAGTGTAATTCTGTATGAGACATTGGAATTGCAAACATATTTGGGGGTTACAATTGACAAGAAAAGAGACAAAGTATCAGAAGGTGAAAGGTCACATGGGTGAACGAGAATCACAAGATGCCTTGGAATGTGAAGGGACTCTTGGGAGATGATACAAGTCACACCTAGGCATTTGGTTTCATTTGTGGAACATTAAGTCACGTGTGGGGCATGACAAGTAATATGCAACTCATGAGTGAAGACTCATGGCCCATGTGTTTGTACCTATTGTATTGTAAAACCACTTGATGTTTCTTATGAGCTTTGTGCTTATAAATATAAGCTCATGTCATTGTAAGGACACACAAGAAAGTTTCAAGTTGCATATTGTTGTGATTGGGTCTAGAACATAGTTCAAAAACTTAGACTAGGTGCAGACCTGGCAGCCCAATTTTTTGACTTGTTCTTGGCGAAAAATCAGCAAAGGGAAGATAGTGACACTATAAAATAGAAACTAACGCATTTAGAGAACTTGAGTCTATTCTGATCGTCAGTTTGCCATAATTCAAATATTACATATACCATCATATGACTCTCAAACAATAAATGATATAGTTCCATTGATTCTTGGAATGGGGGGGATGAAGGGCTTGGATTTTGGGACAACAATAAGTGGGGGTTTAGGCCTGGACCCCTGTTGGGTTGAGGGGCAGTCTCTCCAGTGCAATACAGGGCAGGGTCTAGAGGCAAAGCCCTCACGATCAGACCAAATTAAGGCATTGAGACTAGACAAACCTTTATGCTTGCACACCATCTTTATTTCATAATGCATATATACACATACATACATAATAGTATATATATAATACATATGCACACACGCACATACATCTATATTCTATATATATATATACACACATACATACATACATCTATTTATACACACACACACATATATATATATGTATGTATGTATGTACATACATACATACATACATACATACATATATATATGTGTGTGTGTATAAATAGATATGTATGTACATACATACATACATATATATATGTGCGTGTGTGTATAAATAGATGTATGTATGTATGTGTATATATATACATATATATATGTATGTATGTATGTATACATATATATGTGTGTATGTATATATGTATCTACATACATACATACATACATATATATTATACTGGATAATATATAGCATTTAATTTATAAAAAAACTTTGGCCCATCGGTAGATAACACCACCGCTTTCTTGATTGCCACTTTGAAATATGCAATCAGAGCCGCTTTGGAGGAATCGATTTTGTTTTTGATCTTTGCTGACTGCTGAATCAGAGCCGCAGCGAATCGAAAGCCACACCGGACCTGAATTTGGACTTGGCACAAACCCGGACCCGCATCCAGAGTTAAAGTGCCGAACTCGGTAACTTAGGAAAATATACAGTGCAAAATTATATAGAGAAAGCAATAAACCATAAACACAGATTTATGTGGAAAAACCTGGTAAAAATATACTAGGAAAAGATCCATGGGCAAAGATCTTTCGTATTATATTTCTTAGGAATTTTCACAGTTACAACAATCTTCAAAAGTGTCCAGAAAACAGGACTTCTAATAGCATTTTATATCCAAGTTGTAGGGTCCTAATTGAAGACAACATTCCAAAATAGGAGGTATGACTCATGCAAGTGCATGTCAGACAAGTGTCCAAATGGCTAAAACTAGCAAGTCCCAAAAATTTTGAGTGGCCATGTAAAATGGCAAAACCCAATACAACTGCTTGGACTGGAAACTTAGAATTTTCTTCCTTTAAAATAAAGCATAAACTCTTGTAGGTGGTCTACAATTGACAAATTGAGGTATATTGAGAGCCATTAGATCAATATTGCCTTTTAGTTTCTTTATCTCCTCATCCTTCTGTTGGATATCTGAATCAAATTTTAATTACATTTCCTCTTTCTCTTTATTCCACTTCTCTTCCTGCAACTTCAATTGCTGCACTTGCTTCCATAGATGTACGGAAATATTTGGCCATGAAAAACTTTTTGGAGTCAACTATACAGCTCTTGGCCGTCCCATTCTAATACATTCCCCTGTTGCAATAGCAGCCATTTGGGCCAATTGCTCCAAACTAGATTGCTATAGGTATAGTAGTGGTTCTTCTTTTGGTTGTTCTCTCCTATTTGAAATCTCTAGCTGGAAGTACGACTGCTGTTCCCCTTCTGGTTGTGTTTCCCAATCTTGAATCATCTTATCAAATGAATTTTTCTCAGTACTATATTCAGGGGATGATGATACCACAAAGTGAATTGGGTGGTCTCGTTGGATGAACAAGTACTCCCTTTCATAATTTGTTTTTGATTCAATTAGCAATGGTTGTGGCTTTGTGGGTACCGTTTTTTGTGGTTGCCTTTTCCTTTTTAAGGCGGTGTGACCGCCTGGAGGGTTTTGAAGTGGCTTTCTTATGTCCACTCCTAATAGAGGGTTGAGCTACCTTTCTTTTTCTTGTGGCAAGTGCAGTTGTAGCCATAGGCTTAGAAGAAGGCGAGTCTTTTTGAAGGAGTCTCTGAAGCAAAGGATGTGGCTTGTTTGGAGTTTGATGGCTTTGAGCAAGTACATCCTTGCTAGGAGGGATTGTAGATTTTGAAGAGGCTGTCGGTTCAAGGGAAGCTTCATGCACAAAAGAAGTTGCTCTTGTCGAAGAAGCTATAGGCTCAGATGATGCTATGGGTTCTTCATTTCTTTGTCCTACCCCTGAACACTCATTCTTGCAGTTTGCTTAAATGTCAGTGGCTGGCCATGAGGCCCAACATTTATCCATCTTACCCTTTTTGTTATAATTTTTTTTTCCCAATGCATATTGGGGAAATGAATGTTTAGATTCGTTTTAACCAGTAATTGTTTTAAATAGTGATGAGATAATGCAGTAGCTTTACCCTTCTGAAATTCCATGGTCATGTGTGACAACAGGTGGCAAAGAAAATTTGAAATGGATTGTATATAACAAAGTGTGTCTTCCTTCACAAGTAAGATATTTTATAATATAAATTCCAATGCATGCCCACCTCGAGGGTAAGGAAAGATGCTTTGTACCTTGCAAAGAAGATTCAAGTTGCCTGTAGAGCATAAGAAATTTGTTGTGGGTTGCAACTACTTTAGGATGAGCTGAGAATTTCTCCCTATAGTAGACAATCCAGTCACTTTTGTAATTGCAGCCTCTAAGGCATTTACTTGCAAGTTCTAACCACTGCAACATTGTTCTTTAGTTTCTGGGTGAAAAGTTTAGCTATTTCATCATCATAGCTTGTTAGTCGTTGGAAATAATCAAGCCATCCTCCTTGTCGAAAAATCGACAAGCAATTCCCATCATTTAGGATCATTGTATGATTTGTCGGTTCCCTTCTCATTGGGTCACTACCCATTTTGTAACAATTCAAACTTTGTAGCTTTACCCTTGTATTTTCCTATAATGAGTTCTGCCTTGTCCCCTTTTCTTATTTTGTGTTGAACAACTTGTTTGAACCATAGATGCAATAGTCTGCAAAAAATCATGATTATACCTGATTAATCCTGAATCCAAGAGCTACCCGATTTATTCCTTGAAAAAACCCCAATTCACAAAAAAACCGTTGACCCAATTTCAATGATATTTTGCATTTAAATCATGTTAAAAACCCCCAAAAATGGCAAAAAAGTGAAAAAATCATTGAAATTACTTGAAAAATCCTAGAAAAACTCGTGAAATTATTGAATTGCTTAGAAATATGATTGATCCAAGATGAAATCAGAGTCAGTGTGGAATCAATGTTGAAAAAGTTTGTTATTTTGTCCATTTTTGGGGGGTTCATCATTCCACACACTTCACTTGTTCAAACCCACAAGCTCAATAACCCAACAAAGGCAGAATGCCCATGAGCTCAATGGCCCAGCAGGGGTTTGAACCTTGGTGGCTGCCTCAACAATGGATTGTTTCTACCACAACACTAAACATCCAAAGACATATATAATATATATAGATATAGATATTTGATTTTTAATTTATAATTGAGAGAGTTAATTTTTGCTCAAACAAAGACATACAATTCATTATGTGAGCAATATATCCAAAGTGCTCCACGAAATAAATCTGAATGACAACAAACAAGCTTAGTTGTAATAAAAGAGCTTCCAACATGCCATCATTAAATTTTGTCTCTACTTAAAATAGTAGTTGCAAGCTAGGTATTGCCAAAACCAGTGGCTTGCTAATCTTTTACTTCAGCTAAACAAATGCCTTTTGTTGAATTCTACCCCAAATAAAAGACTCACCAATTGCCATCAGGGAATATAAAGCATTGCAACTGTGGAATATGATTTGATAAGCTTTCTCAAATATTGAACTACCCATAGAAAACTCCTTGCCTCAATCACAATGAAAGTCTTGGATCACTTCAAAATGGCTTCCATGTTTACTAAATTCCTAACAATAGCTGGATCTCTATTTGATAAATTTTGATTTCAGCTACTTCATAGAGTCAGCCTAAGTCACAAGGTTCGAATTCGGCAACAATTAAATTCAGATGAAATTCGGCAAAGTAAAAATTCGACATTAAATTCGACTAATATAAATAAATAATTTTATAAAATTACTAAAATAAATAATCTTTAATATATTAACTTTTATATTTTATATATATTAATAATAAAAAATCTAAAAAATCTATTTTAAAATATTAAGTTTTAATCTATAACATTAATATATTAAAGAAGAAAAGACAAAACAAAATTAAACAATTGTTTTTTTTTTTTGATCGGTAAGAGGCCGAGGCCAAAATTTTTTATTAATTATTTGAAATTTACATTGCTCCACTCGTGCGGGCGCCGGTAGGAAAGAGTGGAGGCGAGAAAACCTCCGGCCTTGCGTGGGACCATAGTCCAGCCACTAATACAATAAATTCCAAATTTTGATGCAACACTACTCCGGGCCAGGGTGATTAGGAGGGGTGTTTCTATTTTACCCCTCCTTTACAAGCCCTAATTTACAAGTTTCAGATTTTGAATTTCAGAAATCATTTGTCCCTTCAACTCCTCCTGCATGGCTTTGAATATATTCTTCGATTGTAAATACTATCCTTAAATAGCTCAAAAAAATACCTGTTTGGCCTGCATGGTTAGTAATTAAAACACTAGGCAGATATGTTAGTATCGATCAATCCTTTATCATGAAAGAAATTTTAAGTGTCCATCTAGAGAGATTCTTTAGTAAAATATTCTGTGAAACCTATCCTCACAGAATATGCATAAGAGATGAAAAACTCGAAACTGAGTGTATAGCCAAGACTTTATCAGTTAGGGGATCTCCATCTTACCACTCTTGTTAATGCTCCTGGATGTGCTCCTTGAGAAGGATGAGATCCAGGCTACAATAACAACAGTAAGTAAGTGGGATTCAGTCAGTCTCCCCTCCCTATCCCCATTATTTCTAGCAAAGAGGATGACGGCGTGTGATTATACCCTGCAGGCAATAAATTTCTATCCAGACCCCGAATTAGCTCCCTGAAACCATAATCTTAAGATATGACAGGCTAGTGGTGCTAGAATACTCACATAGAAACGAATTCTAAAATAAATATCATCAGAGTAGTAAATACTAGAAAATCCATACAATCAAGTGCTTTGCTAATGTCTGAAGTAAATATACAATTTACTGGGTTTGCAGAGCAAAATGCTACATTATGACTATGTATACATTTGTCTTAAAGAATCAATGCTCACTACTATATTGCCTCATTCACAGTTAACTATAGGTAAAATCCTATTTTACTAGGGATGGTAGACAGCTTAAAAAACCAGTATAATCAGACATTTTAGTGGAGAAATTATCGCCTGCCACAGTGACCTTGATCTATTATCTAGAGTGATACCTTATTAAGACTGAAGATAAGAATGTAAGAATACGAAGGTTGCATACTAAGAGAAGGCAAGAATCTGCAAATTTACCTTACTTAATGTAAATATAGTTATATAGGTTGATGTTTAAGAATAATCTTGAAAGATGGCCGAGAGTATATATATATATATATATGAATATGTATATCTGTATTAGTATATGAGTATAAATATATAAGAATCTATATATATATATATATATATATATATATATATATATATATATATATATATATATATATATATATATATATATATATATATATATATATATATATATATATATATATATATACGTATACATATGTTAGCATGTATACCTATGTATATATATATATATGAATATGCCAATATATGGATTTATGACTATGAATGAGTTTAAATATGAGTTTATATATATATATATATATATATATATATATATATATATATATATATATATATATATATATATATATATATATATATATATATATATATATATATATATATATATATATATATATATATATATATATATGAAAATATGTTTGTATATATTTGGGAATAATTATGAATATCTGTATATATCTATTTATATATATAGATAGGTATGAAGATATGAATGTGTATATATTCGTAGAAAGAGATTTGTGTTAATGAGGGCCTTAGGATGACTCCTGGAAACTAAGACTACCAGTACCCGTATCAAAGCACAAAAACCCTTATAAACGCAGCCTCAAAGCATAATTGACACTTTCCCCTTTTTAGCCTAGAAACATAAGAAAGACTTCGGAAAGTAGAATTCTTTCAGAAAAAACAAAGATTGAAATCCATATTTTGCCTTTATGTAAACACTTACTTTATATTCCTCCTAGCTAAATAGCTCCATGTCTTCGTATATCAAAAAACAGCCAAGTAAAAAACCAAGTCAAGTCTAAAAGTTTGAAAGATCATCTATGCAACATTCCTTTTCAAAAAAGGATAAAAAGGCTGTTAAGCGTAATGTCTCTAAGTATTCTTTAACTTCTAAAAACAAAAAAGATTATATCTAATAACGAGACCTCGTCCTTGAAGAATGCCATTCCAGGGCCATTATCCTTTCTTGCTCGTCTTGTGGGGGGGACGAGGCCCAGAGCCCTCTGGTGCTTCTGCTGAGAGGGCAATAGGGGAATGAGGGATAGGCATGTGATCAGGGACGACCGTGATATTTTCCACCTCCAGATAATTCTGCAACCACTTCTCCCGTGGGGGTTTCTTTACTTGGAGAATCCAAGAGAGAAATAGGAAATTCCTGCTTCTGACAGAGCGCAGAGCTTCGAAAGCCACTAGGTCTTCAATAACCAGAATAGGGAAACGAGGAACCGGGTTATTTTTCCTGATTAGGACATCATAGTCCCGTGGCTTGGGAGCTGTGAGTTCTTCATCTATATTAACCATAACCCGTTCCAATTCACCAAGAATGTCTTTAATGAAGACCTTTTTACATAATTTCGCCACCGTATCCCTATCCCTCTCAAAATACATTGCCAGGGCAAGAAACATTGCGGCAATATTTGAGTTGGCTCTGGTTCGATCCTCGTTCATAATGAAATCCTTCCCAAGAAATTTCATTACCGCTCCAGAAATCAAAGGGTTCTGTTGAACAAGAATACCTTTCAGCCTCTCATCCTTAATCTCACCAACAAAGGCCATCTGATGTTTCAACCCCATAAGTCTGAGTGTTGTATCCATTGTTGCTTAGCAAGAAGAAACTTAGCATTCCAAAATAGGACTCGCACTCTACAAGCTAAATAATGAGCAATTACTAAATAGTAAATATCAAACATGGAGTGTGAATTTCAAGGCGTAAGATCATTAATAGTAACCTTGCAGCCATCAAGCCTAGGGTAACTCAACTGTCCCATCACTGCGGAGACATAAACTCACCTTTCGCAATTAGCCGTCAAAAGGCATTGATCGAGAAAGGAAGTTGACGTGTGATATCCAACAATAATGATTCATACAGCCCCTAAAGCTCTCCAACTAAAGGGGTTTGGACAATGGAAAATATAGCTACGGATACCTAGAAAGGCTTAAATCTTAGAGGAAGGCTATCCTTACATTAATAATGTTAGCTTTATATCCATGCCACATATACTTAGATGAGATATGAAATCATGATTATAATCCTATACTTATTTGGTGTATGGATTAGTCTTCTTCTAATCCTCAAGCTTATCTAGGCGTGACATCGCGGCAATAGCTAAATTTAGGTATAGCCCAGAAAGAAGGGAAAATGATACCAATTACATCACAAAGTATCCATATGATTTAGAGCCTATCTGAGTAAGGTTAAAGGAGAAATTCCTCGAGGATTAATTAAATAATTGAATATTTAAACATTGGCTCTGAGGGTCTTGGATAAGCAATTTGGAGGATTTGAGCAATTAGGGCTGACTCTAAATCTAAAGATAGGCTTGCTGGGATCCGAACCTATCTTAGACATAAATAAGTTCAAAATATATGTTTATATATATATAAGTTTAAATCTTAATAAATCTTAATATATATATGTAAAACTTATACATGAAAATGTATTTATATATATATGTAGATATATGTATATAGATATATCTTTCTCAAGGATATGTGTATATATATATAACTTGAAGAAATATATGTGTGAATGTCTGTATATACACACATTTGTGCATGCATACATCCATACATACATACATATAATTGTATATATATATCTATCTATATGTATTAATGTATGAGTGTGTATGCAATTGTATCTATGTATATACACACACATGCATATATATCTAAACATGTATATATATACTATATATATTCATACATCCACATATATATATATATATTAGAGAAAGTTTTGAGGTCGCCCAGAATCTCTTCATAGATCTAAATATGGAAATGAGAACTCTCTAGGTATGCCTAGATATATCTGTGAGATTAATGATTCTCTGAACTGCATGGTTCAAGGGATGGTTTGAATATGGAGCTAAACCGAGGAGACTAAGGTCCAGACATGCGAGATGAGAGGGAATGAGGACAGAACTTGTCTTAGGTTGGCAAAGACAGGAGCTTGATGCCATCAGCCCCCATGTTGGCAAGCTCATCTGCCCTTTTATTACCTTCCCTATAGACGTGATTAACTGTGAACCTATCAAAACCTTTGCATAGGTCCATAGCCTTTGATAGCAAGGTATTAAGTTTCCAATTGGGCATGCTACCTTTTCTTAGAGCATTGACAACTATAGCCGAATCTCCCTCAATATCTAAGCATTTAGCTTCAAGTTTCTTGCATAAGAGCAAGCCTTCCACCAGGGCCAACAATTCTGCCCAGTTGTTTGTATTGATGCCAGCCGGAGAGGCAAGGGATGCTACTTCCTTGCCTTCCCAATTATGAACAACGCATCCTATCCCTGCTTGCCCTTGGTTGCCTCGAGAAGCCCCATCAAAGTTTAACTTCAGCCACCCTTCACCAGGGGGCTGCCATCTGCATGTTGCTCTAGATCGGAGGCTGGCCGGAGGGCCTTCACCTACAAAGGGGGGAAAGGACAAGCCCTTCCATCGTTTTTTAATCCTTTCATCCCAATAAGATATAAAAGCGTTTTTAAGTGAACCTGAGGTGAGTCTATTATTCACAAGCTCAGTGACAACTGACTCTATCTTATTGATGATTCTTAGGACATCTAGTTTTTCATTCTTAAAGATGCACCTATTTCTTTCTTTCCAAAGTTCCCACATTATGGATGATGGGAGAGCTCTTCATAAACCTTCAAAGAGACAACCACGCCTAAGTAGAGGCCAAGCCATGAGCATCCCTAAGATGGTGTTGGGGAAGGCTGCAGACCATTCAAGTTTATTGGTGAACCAGATCCAACATTGATGAGCAAAGGGACAGTTAAGGAGTATATGATTGGTGTCCTCCTCCTCTGCTTCGCATAGGGGACATCTACTAGGACCCTCATAGCCCATACGCTTAAATTTGTCCGCAGTGAGGAGTTTGCTTTGGATTGCTAGCCAAGAAAAAAATGATTGCCTTGGGCAGACAATTTCTATCCCAACAAAGATTCAATGGAAGTTCTACCTTAGGTCTTAAAACTGCTTTGGATATGTGAGAGTACCCATCCTTGGAATTGTATTCTCCTTTTAAGGAGCCTTCCCAAACGAGCTTGTCCTCATCATAACTTAGGATGAAGTTCCTAGAATTGAGAATTGACAAGAGTTTATGCTTGTCCCCCTCCGAGATGGCTTCATCGTCCCTTTCGATCCATTGCCAACCAACCCCTTCCTTTGAGGGGTGAGATAACTATTTAACAGGGGACCTCTTTTTGCTTCAAGAAGGGCTCGGGTAATCCCAAAGTCATGGATGTTTTCAATGGCTTTATATCCTCCCCAAGAATCTGACCAGAAGAGGGCTTTGTCCCCAGACCCCAGGTTCCAGGTTAGCCTATCTGAGATGATCTTCCTACAATCAAGCATAAAATTCCAAAGGCAGGAACCTCTGGGAGGGTTGGGCTCCCTGAAGATTTGGGATGGATCATCTCCATTAAGGTACTTGAGGTTAAGTAATCTTGCCCATTTGAGGTGTGGAAATCTGAATAATCTCCAAACCAGCTTTGCCCCCAATGCTCTACCTTGGTCTCGAAGGTCTTTGATGCCAATACCACCGTCCTCTTTGGGTGAACATATCTTGTCCCAGGAAATGAGTGAGATTTTGTGGTTGTTATCAGTTCCTTGCCAGAAGAAAGTTCTAAGATGCTTATTGATCTCAGCAAGTTTGGAAGAGGACAGCCGTTGAAGGGAAAGCTGGAAAATGGGCATAGCTGATAAGACCGATTTAACCAAGGTGGCCCTGCCAGCTGAGGAGAGCCATTTCCCTTTCCAAGTGCTGATTCTAGATTTGATCTTATCCATTAAGTTGTCCCATAAATTAGAGGGTCTCCTACCTCTGTCAAGGGGAATGCCTAGATATTTGCAAAGAAGGGATCCTATACTAATTTCCAGGACTTTGCAGATTTCTTTTTCTAAAAGGGGGTCTATGTTGACAAAAAGACAACAGATTTAGCTAGATTAACCTCTTGACCCGAGGCCATCATGTAGGAATTGAGAATATTTTTAAAGGCACGAGCCTCCCCCGTGTCACCTTGCCCAAAAAGCATAGTGTCATCCACGAATTGCTGGTGGGTAAAGGAGGGGAGGCCACTGGTGATGGGAATACCTTGGATCTTCCCCTTCTCTTTGGCCATCGAAATAGCTCTGCCTAGGGCTTCAGCCATAATAATAAAAAGGAAGGGAGATATAGGGTCACCCTGCCTAAGCCCTCTCGAACTACTAAAGAAGCCTTCCGGGGAGCCATTAACTAGAATCGAGAATTTAGGGGTGGATATGCATTCGAAGATAAGGTTGATCCAGGTTTTGGAAAAGCCAAAGGCCTCCAAGCATTTGCAGAGGAAGCGCCAATCAACTTTATCATAAGCTTTACTTATGTCCAATTTGATTAGCATGCTTGGTGATTTGTTAAGCTGAACCGAAAAAAATTAAAAAATTAAACAATATTACAATATTTATATGTTTTAATATGTTAAATTTTATAAAAAATAAAAAATAGGGTCGTATTTTAATAGCCACCCATTCACGTTGATTCCTTGAGGACAAATAAATAAAATATATTCAATAGTTAGAATATATTAATGGCCCCCTTTTAATAACGTGGGTTTTAGTTAGCAGATGAGAAGAGTTGCTCGATGGACGGGAAGACTTGCTCGTGGATACCTGTTCGATGGTTGTACGCACTGTCCATCTCATTCTGTCCTCCATTCCAGTGATGTGCAACACTTCGGCTTCACATAGGAGCTATTGCCATGACCTCCTTGCCATGATCTCCTTGGTGGTTCATACAGGAGCTATGGCCGTTTGATCGCTAGTATAGAATTGTTGCCCTAGGTTTCGAATATTCACTACATTTAAAAATATATTTCAATAAACAAACTTCAATGCCTTCTCTGTACGAATTTGGGCGAACTTAAACGAATTTTTAATATTTTTTATGAAGTTCGCTGAATTTCGAATTTCTACCTTGAAATTCGGCGAATTTTGTGACACAAGACTCAGTTAATCTTTGATCTCAGACTTAGACAACTATTTGGTGTATTTGGTGACTACCCTTTTAAAAAGTTGAATTCCGTGTTTACTAAATTCCTATAACAATAGCTGGATCTCTATCTGATAAATTTTGATCTCAGCTACTTCATAGACTCGGCTAATCTTTGATCTCAGACTTAGACAACTATTTGGTGTATCTGGTGACTACCCTTTCAAAAAATTAAATGAATATTTGCCTATGTAATCAGAAATATGAATATAAACAACAAAAATCTATTTTCTACTATTCATGGGTTAAACTCTATTTTATTTACTCTCTATATCTCTATGCTATGGAAATTCCCTTAAGTTTTAAAAAAAATAGTCTGTGTCTATTTTTCTACAATTTTTTATGAATTTTTAAAATCCAAATTTTACCCATTTTTTTCAAAAAATCTTATACTTTTGGTTTGCTGATTTTTTCCCAAACGATTTTTGTTGCTACGATATAAAGCATTGCAATTGTGGGATATGATTTGATAAACTTTCTCAAATATTGAATTAACCCTACAAAACTCTTGCCTCAATCACAGTGAAATTCTTGGATCACTTCAAAATGGCTTCCACTTTTACTATTTGTCTGTTAACTTTTGATCTCAGTTACTTAATAGACTTAGTTAATATTTGATCTCAGACTTAGACAACTATTTGGTGTATTTGATGACTGCCCTCTTAAAAAGTTAACTGAATATTTGCCTATTTAATCAGCAATATGAATATAAACAACAGAAAATTATTTTCTGGTTAAACTCTATTTCATTTGCTCTTTATATTCTCTATGCTATGGAAATGCCCTTTAAGAAAATTGTTTTTGTCTTTTTTTATACAATTTTTTATGTTTTTTTTTAAATCAATTTTTTCCCGATTTTTTCAAAAAATCTTATACTTTTGGTTTGCCGATTTTTTCCCCAAACGATTTTTGCTACTATAGTTTGAACTATCAGTTATGACTCCAAAATTTGTTTATTGTCGATTGGCATGAGAGAGTGTTACTGCATGTGTATGAATGACTACTGATTTGGTTCAAACACAAAGAGGAAGCTAATTACTTAATATCATGACAACTGGCAACTTGAATGTACATTGAAATGTACCTCATAGTAGGGTAACCTACATAGGTAGACAATAGATAGATTTTGAATTGGTAATCTAAGGTAATCCACCCCCACCCCCCAAGCTAAAGGATGACACGTGTCCTCACATGCTAGTTAATGGAGCGAGGCTTGAGGAATAGAGAGTATGGGGAGCACTATTTGTTGATTTTAGTGATCAGAATTAACATGACTCAGAAATAAATAAATACACACATACACAAGAACACCAAGATACCCTGGGAAAAACCTTCCTCTTGGAGGTGAAAAATCCAGCAACAATTCTCAGATCTTGATTAGGCAATAACCAATTGAATTTATAATGAGCTTCAACACTTGAAGCTAACAACAAACTAATCACAGTAATATCTTCAACCTAGGGTACACTGTAATAGCGAACTTATCTGCAAATGTTGCTGTTGATGATGTCGACAGCCCAATGATAGTTCAGTGACTTTCCAAATGAAGACTTCTGTCAGAAGGAGCAGTAGCAGAGAAGTTCGCTGCCCTTGGATGGAGTTTGCTGACCTTCCACAGGTGTTCGCTATGCTTCAAAGGTGTTTGCTGTCTTCTAAATATATTCGCTGTGCTCTCAATGATGATCGCTGTCTTTAGATGAGATTCGCCGATCACTGAAGGTAATTCGCTGATCACTGAAGACAATTCAGTGCTTGATGACAGATAGAAGGTATTCGCTGAATGTGTGTCTTAGCAATTGCATTAGCATTACATATATATGAGACTCTAGCCATCAGTTTGCCTTAGGTCGGCTAGGAGTCTAAATTACAATACACAAATATAAGTTGGCGCCAAAACCAAATAACCCCACACGTTAGGCAAGATAGGGTAGGGTTAACAAAACGTGCTAGGTGCAAGATAAACCCACAAGTTACATATGCTGCCCACATAGGGCATGATTAATACAAATATGTTTTACGCCTTTTAATGTCGATAGGCTCATACACATGCTACGTGTGCTAGGTCGGCCCTAGAAGGGCTCCGACCTAGCTACATACAACAACACTATTCATAATTACTACAGTAATGACAAAGAAAATGGAATGCAATTGATATTAAACAAAAATGTGAGAAATAATAATGACAATTCGTGAGAGAAATAGGCGTACCCCCCAAAGCTAAAGGATGACGTGTCCTCACATGCCAACTCATGGAGTGAGGCTTGTGGAATGGAGAGTATGGGAAGCACTATTCATAATTACGATAGTGATGACAAAGAAATGGAATGCAATTGACATTAAACAAAAATGTGAGAAATAATAATGACAAATCATGAGAGAAATAGGTGTACCACCCACATTAGTTTGGGAAAGATTTGTTGAAGTCCTTGTGTGAAAAGATAGTTGATGAAATCATAGAACGGGATAGTTGATGAAATCATAGAACGGGAAAAATTTATTGCATGGTAGAGGGCATGTCACTTTAAGAAGAAAGTGAAATGACAAGCCAATTGCGTTCATAAAAACTAACAAAACACACTGGAATATGTGCTGAAAAGCACTGATGGTTGTGGGAAGCATGGCTTTGTGTCGTTGAATGGTTGCATGTTGTGAATTCATGTAGACAGATGAAGTGGTAGATGGAGATAGCAATGTGGCAGTAGTGACAGGGTCCATAATGTATTGTTGAATGGACGACTTTATAGGTCCCTCGGCTAGTGACTACATGAACAAGTCCCATAGGTTCTGCGGCTAATGGCTGTGTGTAAAACAACCAGGGATTCTATTGCTATTGGAATTACTATGACAATGGATGGTCTCATAAGATTTTTCATTGGTTCCAACAGATGGCAAAGGGCGAACTGGCTGCATGTATGCCGTTGCAATACTTTCTCAAGATTTTTCATTGCTTCTTCATAAGTGTCACCATATGTGGTATAGTCATCCATATATACTTCCATTCAATCATGGGTCAAATCAGAAAATATGCATATATGCCTCAATGGAAGGATCAAATAAGCATATATGCCCCGTGGACAAGTGAATCTTGTCTTGTCCTGATCTTCTGGTGCAATTGTTATCTAATTATAACCACTGAACCCATCCAAGAGGGATGAGTATTTCTTTCTTGCTAAATAGTCCAAAAGCTGATGAATAAAAGGCAGGGGAAAGTGATTTTTTCTGGTAGTTGAATTAAGTTCTCTATAATCCACATGCACTCACCATTTTTGAACCTTTTTAGGGACTATCACAGGGGGTGAGACCCATTGATTGTTTGATACGAGATAGATGAAACTAGCATCTAAGAGCTTTTGTAATTTAGTCTTTACTATTTTGTGGACAACAGGATTTATTTTTCTTTGGGGTTGGTTGATTGGTCTACATTCTTCTTTGATGTATATTCTGTGTCTACATAGATTAGGATCTAGACCTTTCATGTCATGGTAGTCCTAGGCAAATGCTATTTTATGTATGTGCAACATAGAAATTAGTTCTACTTGCTGCTGTGTGCTTAGCTGATTGTTTATATCGAGAAATTTGCCTGGTGATATTTCAATCTGTTTGGTCAAGGCTATCATGGAGGTAGCGTCTAAGCAGGACATATTAAGATCATAGTTTTGTCGGGTGAATATTTTGTCACCAGCGTACTAATGGCAAAATATATGATTCACACACAACTATGTTGAGAAATTAATCTCTCCTCTCATCAAGGGGAGGTTCCCTTTGAAATTTCTTCTTTAATTAATAAGAAATCAAAATCTGTGGGTTGGTGTTGGGCATATAACTCCTTTTTTTCAGAGTCTATGTATTCTCCCTTCACCTTGTTACAATTTCTCTACCTCTTTAGATACTTAAAGAAAAGAACAATGTATCTAACAAACTACGCTAAAAGTTACTATCAAGTAGCACAAAGTCTCTCTTGAATGTAATAGTAACTCAAATTGATTATTACAAAAAGTTAGAAATTTAACTCGCAGCTCAAAGTCTTCGAGTATGAATTCCCACTAATTACTTAATTTATCAGAAAATTTCCCAACTATTTTGTTAGCTCAAAGTCTACTCAACACATTGGGAAATCTCTTTCAATAACATAGACAAATTTGCCAACGAGATTCTAATATATATAAGAATGATTGTGAGAACTAAACATAGGAGTAATTCCAATCACAACCACAATCTTCTACTCACTCAAAGTTGAGGTCTAATGGATTGCTTTCTTATATTACTGTGAATCCAATTTTACATCCAAAAAGCTCAAAGTCTTATTTGGCACAAAATTTCAGCAGAGTTTTGCTAAGCATATTCAAAGATAAATATTTACAAATCAGGTCCTCCTTATATAGGAAAAGAAGTTGAGAAAAAGGTGGGCACAATTGACTAATTCAACTGCACAGTCCCACTTGACTACAACTATTGCAAAAAATAAAAATGCAACTGCAAGAAAAATTGCAGTAACTAAGAATACAACTACATGAAAAGATAGTGTCAATGAGGACACTTTATTTTTCATTTTCTTCCCTCTGGATTTAATTGGAGAAAGGTCATCTATTCACTAAAATATGCAACATTTTCATCACGAAAATCGACATTCACCATCAAATCGCTAGCTTCAAAAGATCCGGAAAGATGCCTGAAAGATCAAAATTACCCTTAGACAAAAAGACAGAAAAATCAGCAGATCGGGTTTTAAAACCTGATTTGCACTTGGGTAGGTCAAGGCTGCAAGTCGGGTTTTAAAACCCGATCTGCAGTTGGGCAAAACCTAGGTTGCAGGTCGGGAAAAATTCCCCGCCTGCATATAGATCGGCAGGTCGGGAAAAATTTCCCGACTTGCACATAGATTGGCAGGTCGAGAAAAATTCCCCGACCTGCATATGGACCTGCAGGTCGGGAAAAAATTCCTCAACCTACATATAGGCAAACTTGCAGGTCGCGAAAAATTCTCCGACTTGCATATAGATCGGCAGGTTGGAAAAATTCCCCGACCTGCATATAGATCGGTAGGTCGGGGAAACATTTCCCGACCTGCACATAAAGACAGACCTGCAGGTCAGGAAAAATTTCCCGACTTGCATTACTTGGCAGACCAAAACTGCACTTTGGGTTTTAAAACTTGACGTGCAGGAAGACACAAGAAACACTGCATTTCGGGTTTTAAAACCTGAAGTGCAGACAAAAGATAAAATAAAAGATGAAGGCAAAAACATGAAAATGACAACAACGAAGATGCAAACCGACACGACTTATGAGGGAAGTCAATCGACCTTGGAGGACGTAGGCTACGAAATAGACACGTTTTCTTTATGTGCAGGTCGGGAAATTTTTCCCGACTTGCATTACTTGGCAGACCAAAACTGCAATTCGGGTTTTAAAACCTGACGTGCAGGAAAACACAAGAAACACTGCATTTCGGGTTTTAAAATCCGAAGTGCAGACAAAGATAAAATAAAAGATGAAGGCAAAAACATGAAAATGACAAAAACGAAGATGCAAACCGACACGATTTATGAGGGAAGTCGACTGACCTTGGAGGACGTAGGCTACGAAATAGACACGTTTCGTAGGGGTTGTACCACGATTTTAGCCGCGCTGAAATCGAGGACAACAAGTTTCAAGGTAGTAGCTCATGAAACACTGGTGCAGTTGAAATGTATTTAGTGGAAGAGGCTGCATGAAGAACACTAAGGAGTGGGCAAGACAGACATGCCAGATAGGAGTTTTGCTGCGGGTCTCTTGAATAATTGTTAGAGAGTATGGTATCCTCATCTTGTAGTTCAATCATGGGGCATTTTCTCTATTGTCATTAATGTTTGCAGAGCATTCAAATCATTATTACCAAGGTCTAGCCAAACTGGTTGATCTATCTTAGTGAAAGGTTGTGCAGGTGGGTATAAGACTAATCTCTTTGTTGCATTCCATTAGAAATGATCATATTCCCAGACCTGCATCTGATGAAAGCATCTGTTGTTGCCAACCATGGGTGACCCGATATGAGAAGATATCCTTCCAAGTTAACTTTTGGCTGCAAAGTCATGAAATCAGTAGGGTATTCTTATGAGTAAAGTGCAATGATCAATTCTTCTATAATAGATTTAGGTTTAACAGTGTAATTGTAGTACTATAGGAGTAGGTCAAAGGTCATTTAGTTGGAGATTTTGCATGGTTTCCTTGGTCATGACATTAATAGTTGCACCTAAATCAATAAAGGAGTTGTGTATTAGAATGCCATTAATAGACAAATCAACAATTGGGTTGCCTGTGTATTTTGGAACAACTACCTTGCTGAACATGATATCTGCAAGTTGGCCAACTTTGTGAATGATTTAGGGATCTTTCCTTTTCCTGCTTGGTTTCTTTAGACACAATTCTCGTCTTGTTTTGCTGTAGATTGGGACATTTTTTTATGGTTTTTAACAAACATTTTTCAATTATCCGAGGAAGTCAAATTCAGGTTCAGGTTCATACTTCCTGGTATTAAGTCTCTTTGGGAATGGTGGCTTCTTATTGATAACTTCTTGCTCAGGGTGTTGATTTGGATGATTTAATTGTGGGTTAGCAATGTTGGTTGGTTCCTTGGAGGGAATATCCACGATCAATGTTGATGTAGGAGTAGATACAGTTTTTCTTGGGTGAAGCTGCTTGTTGCTGATCTCAACGACATAGATGGGGTACTGGATAGCATCATTAGCATAAGCTTGCCAAAACTTTTTATTGTTAGGATTAGGTGCAAGTTGGGCTCGTAATTGTGTGGCTCTTGGTGGATTGGGAGCAAGATTAGCAGGTTTTGGCAGAATAGGTGGGTGTGCAAGCAATGCTTGCTGTTGCTGCGGGTAGCCTATAGTGGGGTTAGACGAAGGTTGTCCACCCTGCCATTGCTATCGCTGCCATGAAGACTGAGGTGATTGCCAATGCTGGTTTTGGCCTTGTGATTGATATTGCTGTTGTGGCCAAACTCCTTAAGGGGGTGCCTATCCAGGTGGCCCATAGATCAACTATGCTAGCGGAGCTTGATTAAATCATGGAGAATTGTTTGCAAAAGAATTCAAGAAAGGAGCATGATAAGATAACGGATCCTGAGGAGTACCTTGCCATTGACTCCATGGTTTCCACTGCACTAGGTAGAATAGCTGACCAAATTCTGGTCATTCATATCCATCTTCAATGCATGCCACCTGTTTGCACTTGCAGTCTTGTTTCTTCTGGCAGCAATGTGGACAATATTCTGCTAGAGCTGCTTTTGCATCTTCTTGTTTTTTTCTGGCATGTAGGATATCCAGTAGGGTTGTCATTTGGGTGATTCTATCTTGCTTCATATCTGTCAACAGGTTGGTGAGCTCCATTTGTGAGACACTTGCAACTGTTTTGTTAGTCATTGCTCTCAAGCTGCATGTCTCTTTCATTGTGGCACATGAATAATTTCTAAATCGTTGGCAAACATCCTCCCATGGAACGTGAGATATGTCTCTTGATCCTATAAAGTCCAGAGTGTCCAAGCATTCCTTATGAACTCCTACTTAAAGGACAAGGTTATGCTAACTTAAAGGACAAGGTTTTGCTATATTAAGCAACCATCAGCTGTGATAGGTTTTACCAATCAGCAGACAAAACTTCATGTAAATCACGTCACCTAAATAGATATGAAACTTGCTGCATTCAAATACTTGCTTCAAAAGAGAAAAATACAGAATACCTGGTAACTTGTATCCCATTGTTCTTGCAATATATAAATAAACTAATCCTAATTTACTCAAACTCATTGCCACACTTGTCACTCATCCTTGTTAAGCAGGGAGAGTTATTCCTTCAAAATCAGACAACTTAGAGATTTAGGGATAGAAATCCTAACACAATTGTTCTAGCATTACACATCAAACCCGATCATGGAGGCATGCGTGGACAAGTCATGCAATAGAAAACATTGACATTAATTGCAGTATAAGAGTCCTAGCTTAAGTAGTTGTCTATTAGCAATAGAGGTCTGATGCAGCTACTTGATCTTCCCTTTGACATGGCCAGATCAGCTCTAAATGCAGGCTGATGCGGATTTACACTTCTCCCTGTTGCAGCGACTTCAACCTTTTTTGCTGTTTTGTTGTAAATCACCTGGCTGTAGGGTCTCTCGTGCTGTCTAGGCAATTAATTCATCTTTCCATTTTGCTGCACAGTAAATTAGTATTTTCACAAAACACTTATCCATCATGATTTATCATTCTATTTCATCACATTTCAGTTAATAACCATATACTCATGCAAATATTCATCAAAATATTAGAAACTATGTTTAGTACTTGCATATTTATCATAAGTTTTGGAAATCATAATAAAAACTTCTGAAAGTCTTAGCAAGTAATAGGAAATAAAAGGATAAAAACGGTACAAGAAGTGACATTTTAAGGACAAATTGGTAACCCATCAGCAACAAGTTGTTGTTGAAGATATAGCTTTGATAGAGATTATCGGCTCCTTATTTATCTTGTCTAGCATCAGCTCCTTAGCTTCCGTTCCTTCCTTGCCTTGCTTACTGTCGGTGACTCTTCATGTTGCAACGGCTGTCGGTGAAGGTGATGTGGCTGTCGATGGAGATGATGAGGCTGTCAGTGAAGGTGAAGAGGCTGTCCATGCAGAAGTAACTGTCCATGCCTCTACCTCTTCCTTCGTGTGACTCTTCTTTGATACTCCGATATGTTATATTTGTCATTCTTCCTTGTCACATCTTCTTCTCTGGCAGCTTTCTTGATCGGCTTCTTCTTCCTTATGATCGTGTCTGTCAGATCAGAAATAGTGTGTATTTCTTTCTGCATACTGAGTTTCAGATATAGGAAGTTTTTTGGTCTAAGTTGTATCAGCTGAGTTCATTTTTTGGTTGATTCATAGAGAATCGAACTCACATTATTATGATTGATAGTATTATGAGACTATCATCAATTGTATTCTTTTCTAAGATATAATAAAGTTAATTTTGAGTGGGCTGGGTCTTTCACCCACAGGTGGAGGGTTTTCCTAGGATAAGAGGGCTTGTTCATTTGTGTTTCTTTCTCTATTTTCTGTTCTTAGATTTTCTATATTCTGGTGCAAGTTTTAACATGGTATTAGAGCAGGTCTAGAAGATCGATCCGAAACCAGAATTTAAAGTTCTTTATTTCTTTCAGTTGTTTGACTAAGTCATTCATTATGGTGGACGGATTGAAAGTAGAAGATAGACTAGATGGTTCGTCAAATTTCTCTTCTTGGAAATTTAGAATTCTGATCACTCTAGAAGAGAATGATCTCCTTGACTATGTCTCGAAAGATGTAGAAGAACCTTTTGCTGACGCAGATAAAGTTCAATGGAGAAAGAACAAGACCATGGCTAAGAAAATACTGATTGATTTTGTTAAGGATCATTTAGTGCCTATCATCTCTAAGTTGGATTCAGCTAAGGAAATGTTTTAGACTCTAAAGGATCTTTATGAATTCAACAATACCAGCAGAGCTTTAGCCCTTAGGCGTCAACTGCTGCATGTGAAAATTTCTAGAGGAGAATCTATTACTTCTTATTTCACGAAGATTTCTGAGTTAAAAGATCAGCTCAGTGCAATTGGAGATACTTTTGCTGATAAAGACTTGGTTATGTTAGCTATGAATGGACTTCCCATCTCTTGGGAATCCTTCATTCAAGGCATTAGTGGAAGAGATGATCTTCCTAAATTTGATAGGTTGAGGGCAGATTGCATTCAAGAAGAATGCAGACAAGAAGCAAGAGGTTATGGTCGCAAATCTCATCATGAAGATGATCATGTGCTTGCTGCCCATGCATCTAAGGGGAAAGAAAAGAAAGATAACTTCAAAAGATTCAGAGACAAGAATGATGAGTCAGCCCCTTTTGCCAAGAAAAAGTGGAAGGACCTTTCTAGAATTCAGTGTTTTAGGTATGACAAATTTGGTCACTTTGCCCGTGATTGTGTTTCAAAATCTAAGACTCAAGCAGCTGCTGCAAATGTTGAGAATCCTTCTCCTCAAAGAGAGTCAAGTGAAAATTCTGAAGGATTCTTATTTATTTCTGCACTTTCTAGTAATGTTCCTACTAACTGTGATACATGGTTGATAGATAGTGGAGCATCTCGTCATATCACTGGTTTTCGTGAGCACCTTTCAAACTTGAAAGAAAAAGACTCTCATCTTCAAGTTATCATTGGTGATGATGCTTGCTATTCTGTGAAGGGTGCTGGTTATACTTCTTTTCAGTTGGACTCTAGTATTCCTCTTCATTTAAGTGATGTCCTATTTGTTCTTGGTATTAAGAGGAATCTGATTTCTATTTCTGCATTAGAAGACAAAGGTTATCATGTTGCTTTTGCTGAAGGAAAAGTACTTGCATGGAAAAAGAACTCTAGTATTCAATCAGCTCATGTTATTGTTGTTCGTCATGATAGTCTTTACAAGCTTTCAGCTCATCCTATTCAAGTCTTAGCTCCTGATTCTTCAAGTTCAAGTGAGCCATGGCATAAAAGATTTGGTCATTTAAATTTCAAAACTTTGTCTTCAATGGAGAAGGTTGTCATTGGTCTTCCTAACCTGAATCAAAACCATAAAGGTGTTTGCAAGGGGTGTGCTCTAGGTAAGAACATTAAGAGCACTTTTCATAGTAGTGAAAGTAGGGCAAAGAATGCTCTAGAATTAATTCATTCTGATTTATGTGGACCTATGTCAATTGCTTCTCTTAGTGGCTTTTGGTATTATGTCACCTTTATTGATGAATTTTCTCGTAAGAACAAGACAATTGTTGAAGCAACAAACGCTATGATTCATGACCAAAGTCTTCAAACATTTCTTTGGGCAGAGGCTTGCAGGACAACAGTTCACATTCAGAATCGTAGTCCTCATCAGATTCTAAACAACTTGACTCCATAAGAAGCCTTTATAGGTGTCAAACCAGATGTAAGTTATTTCATAATTTTTGGATGCCTTGTTTATATTCATGTTCCTAAAGAGAAAATATCTAAATTAGAACCTTCAGGCAAGAAATGCATCTTTATTGGTTATAGTGACTCTTCAAAAGCATATAGAATCTACATTCCTGGACAAAAACAGATTGAGATCAGCCGGGATCTTTCTTTTGATGAAGATGTAGCTTGCATGAAATTCAAAGAATCTAGCATAGAAGTTGATAAAGAAGATTTTGAGCACCCTCAAGATTTAGATACAGCTGATCTGAATCCATCTTCAAACATTCAGAGGGAGTTTACAGATTTAGAAGATCCTGATGATTCAGCTGATCCAATTGATCCAGTTGACTCTATAGTTACATCAGCAGGTCCCAGTATTAGTTCAGCTAACAAGAAAAGACCGTTGTGGGCTAGACATACTATGGAAGATGCTGAAAAATATGCAACCCCTCGTGGTACTTTCAAAGAAAGCAAAAGACCTTACAAGTTTGTTGGTTATGTATCTTTGATGAGTCATATCTTAGCATCCGAGCCTTTAGATATCGAAGAGGCTTTAAATCAGCAAGTGTGGAAGGATGCCATGATAGAGGAATATCAATCTATTATGAAAAATGGTGTATGGGACATTGTTCCAAGGCCTAAAAAAAATTAAGTGGTTTCTTCTAAGTGGCTGTTCAAAATCAAACATGCAGCTGATGGGAGTATAGAAAAGTACAAGGCCAGATTTGTAGCCAGAGGTTTTTCCTAAAAGGAAGGTATAGATTTCGAAGAAACCTTTGCACCTGTAGCACGTTACACTTCTGTTAGGACTATCATAGCCATTGCAACTGTTAAGGGTTGGAAACTTCATCAAATGGATGTGAAAACAACCTTCTTGAATGGTAAAATTGAAGAGGAGGTTTACATTGAGCAGCCAAAGGGCTTTATTATTCACAATAGAAACTCTCATGTATGCAAGCTGAAAAAGGCCTTGTATGGTCTTAAACAAGCTTCTCGTGCTTGGTATGAAAGGATAGACCACTATCTTTTGAGCTTGGGTTTTCTAAAGAATGATGCTGATCCAAACTTATACTTCAAGGTATGTGATGATAAGGTGCTGATTTTAGTACTATATGTTGATGATTTATTCCTCACTGGTAATGATGACCTCATTGACAAATGTAAGAAGGATTTAGCTTCAGGGTTTGAAATGAAGGATCTTGGTTTGTTACATTATTTCCTTGGACTTGAGGTATGGCAAAGACCAAATGAAATCATATTGAGTCAAGGTAAATATGCAGTTGATATTTTGAAAAGATTTGACATGTTAGAGTGTAAGTCTATGGTGACTCCTATGGAAGTAAATCTAAAGCAATTTCGTGAGGATGCAACTACTTCAGATTTAGTTGAGCCTACTATGTATAGACACAAGGCCTGATATATGCTATGCAGTTAATACTTTGAGTCAGTTCATGTGTGAACCAAGACATATTCACCTTGTGGCAGCCAAACATATATTGAGATATGTACGTGGTACAATTGGATTTGGCTTAAAATTTTCTTTGTGTGCAGAGATGAACTTGCAGGGGTTTTCTGATTCAAACTGGGTAGGCGGTGTGCATGACATAAAAAACACTTTAGGTTGCTGTTTTAGTCTAGGTTCAGCTATGATTTCCTGGAGCAGCAGGAAACAATCTTGTGTTGCACAAAGTACAGCTAAAGCAGAATATGTTGCAGTGTGTGTGGTTGCAAGAGAAGCTGTGGCTTTGGAAATTACTTGCAGGCTTGTTTGGACAGCCTTTGGAACCTACTATGATTATGTGTGATAATCAAAGCTGTGTGAAACTTTCAGTTAATCCAGTATTTCATGATAGAAGCAAACATGTGGAAATTAAATATCATTACTTGAGAGACATGGTTTAGCGAAAAGTTGTTGAACTCAAGTACATTTCTACAGAGGAGTAGACTGCAAACATTCTCACCAAGCCACTTCCGAGAATGAAGTTCTGTTACTTTCGAGAAAAGCTTGGTATGATGGAGAATGATGCACTTGCTGAGAGAGAGTTTCAGTTTCAGTGATACATTGCCAGTGTTTAATGAGTTCTTCTCTGTGAGAGAAGTTCGAGGTGAAATTCCTTGTTTAATGAGTTCTTCTTTGTGAGAGAAGTTCAAGGTGAAATCCCTTGATTAATGAGTTCTTCTCTACGAGAAAAGTTCGAGGTGAAATCCCTTGTTCCACCCTCTGGGAGTAGCTATGGTGGAAGTCATGTGTATGACTTTATGTTTTTAATTTTTTGGTTTTACTCATCCTCTAGGAGTAGCTATGATGAATATTGTTATACTGAGATAACAACCTTATTGAATAAAAACTGTGATGTTTTTTTGTTGACATTTTTTTGAGTTGCAGGTATGTGTACTTGTTATATGTTGATATAATGAAGATCTCTCTCTTGCTAAGAGGGAGTGTTGAAGATATAGCTTCGATAGAGATTAGTGGCTCCTTATTTATCTTGCCTAGCATCGGCTCTTTAGCTTCCATTCCTTCCTTGCCTTGCTTACTGTTGGTGACTCTTCATGTTGCAACGACTGTTGGTGAAGGTGATGTGGCTGTTGGTGGAGATGATGAGGCTGTCGGTGAAGGTGAAGAGGCTGTCCATGCAGAAGTAACTGTCCATGCCTCTACCTCTTCCTTCGCGTGACTCTTCTTTGATACTCCGATATGTTATATTTGTCATTCTTCCTTGTCATGTCTTCTTCTCTGGCAACTTTCTTGATCGGCTTCTTCTTCCTTATGATCGCGTCTGTCAGATTAGAAATAGTGTGTATTTCTTTCTGCATACTGAGTTTCAGATATAGGAAGTTTTTTGGTTTAAGTTGTATCAGCTGAGTTCATTTTTTGGTTGATTCATAGAGAATCGAGCTCACATTATTATGATTGATAGTATTACGAGACTATCATCAATTGTATTCTTTCCTGAGATATAATAAAGTTAATTTTGAGTGGGTTGGGTTTTTCACCCTGAGGTGGAGGGTTTTCCTAGGATAAGAGGGCTTGTTCATTTGTGTTTCTTTCTCTATTTTCTGTTCTCAGATTTTTTATTTTTGGCTCCAGTTTTAACAGTTGTAAACCTCACGAGTTGTGGGAACTTAGACAAGTACTTGCCAAGTTTTCCATCTATGTTTATAGAAGGCATGACAATGAATGTATGAATACATGGTATTGTAATAGGTTTCTAGATCTTGCTGGATTTATGACAAGGAGAGCAACTTCTATAGTGCATTGAAAGAGATTCTTTGAGAGTGCATGTTGCATTGAGGACAACTTCTTTGAAGATGCATGCTATCGGATTTAATAGAGGGTGAAGAACTCTCTTAGCAAATCTCATGTATATTGCACTCTTGTTTCTGAGGTAATATATCAGAGTGGTATTCTTGATACCGAGATTTTTTCCAAAAGGGTCTCCGATGTTTTTATGTGTGTATGCTTTGACTTCCCAAGGTAAATCATGGTTTCCCAGAGTAAATCAAGTGTTTTCATGTGTGTTTCCCAAAAGGATTTTGTAATTTATTCAGCACAATGCTTTTTTTAAGATGATCAATCATTTCTTAACAATACAACATCACCTAGGGATCAAATATGCAACTGCATATAGAAACTCAATACAAATCATCATATTGGTCATCATTGAGAGCATGGACATCATCAAATGGTTCATTAGAATTGCAAACTGTGGCAGTTTTATGCCACTAGCTGGCCAATTTATGTCATGTAGCAGCCCCATGTTTTGTGTTGTTGATCAAGACTAAGGAAAGTTGTGCGACATAAGCCAAGTTTGAATGGTTTAGCCATGATTCAAAGATGGAATAAGGGCGTATCTTGTTTTTGATAAATGAAAAATTTGTAAAAAATGCCCTTGATTATTGTGAATGTAGTATGCTCTAAAGGGGCAGTGTATTTTAGTGCAATCGCTTGTGAGGAGAAGGTGAAGGAAGTATCAAGTCAAGAAAATGCAGCCAAATTCTTTCCTTAAACAAAAAAGAAAAGGAATAGAGGTGAATAGTATAAGAGAAGAAAAGTATGAATTTCTGAGATATCAATTGGATGCTGACTCTTGTTTATGAGTTTGTTGCTCGATGTACCTATCTACTATGTAGTATGCATGACGCAACATTTCTTTTTTCGGCATCTTTTGTATCATGCCTATCATCATTGGATTAGCAAATGGATCATGGAATCAATGAATTTTTATTGTACTCATTCTTTAGAATTTCAGCTTCTTTTGGTTGTTCTATGTTATTTTTAGGTATTTTTGATTTACATGTATTTTAGAAATTCAAATTGTATAATTTTAACAGCTGTGTAACAGACATCTCCAGTATCCAGAAAAAAAATTGCCATCCCCAAAACCATCTCAGCATCCCCCCATCCTGAAAAGTTGGAAAAACACTCATTAGATATGACTCAGTAATTTTGGATCATGCATATTTTCATAAGTTCAATATATTAATATGGGTCATGCATCTTTAAGCTTTATATCTGATTGAGAATAATTGTAGAAAGTATTTCTATTTGGTATGATACTTTTGTCTAATCAAAAACTTGTTTTTTTGCAGCCTCAAGCTGAAATCAGGAGCTTTCCAGTAGAGCCTATAGGGCCAATCGCTTGCAATAGTGATGGCACATATATTGTTGGTGGAGGTTCATCAGGAAGAATCTATCTGTGGGAGGTATATATCAGGACTTTTCCTATTCTTGTCTTTTGATTTTTATCACACAAGTTGGATCTATTCAGCATGGCTTATTGGTGGTGTATTGGATATCTATTAACAAACAATCTGGATGTCAAGAAAGTGCCTTCCTCTAGGAACAGATGAAAATCAGAAATGACTGATGTTTTCCTTTTTGTTCTTGTCATTTTTTTTCTGTGTCTGGGCACAAGTGAAGGGATGCTCTCTCTCTTTTCTTTTGGGGGTTCCATATGTTGTGTACGCATGATCAGTATAACAGGAATTTCTTAATTGCAGATAGGAAGTGGAAGACTCCTTAGAGTATGGCCTGCCCATTATAAGGCTGTTACTCGTTTGATATTCTCTGATGATGAATCTCTTCTAATATCTGGAGCTGAGGATGGATTTGTTAGGGCATGGCCTCTTCTTATGTAAGATATGATTCCTTTTTATCTTATTATTGCAGTTGATAAATGCCTGATCACTTTATTTTTTCTACATTTACTGATTATGATTCAGGCTTTGTGTTCTGACATATATATTGTCTTGCATAGCAGAGCTTTGGATGAAGAAGCAGCTTTTCAAGCTGAAACTCACTTTCAACCTTTGCACAACTTTTCTGCTCATACTTTACCTGTAACAGATATTGTATGTGGCTATGGAGGATGCAGTGCAATTATCGTGTCTTGCTCTTTAGATTTTACTTGCAAGGTAATATAGTCCTGTATGTGTCCATTAAATCCAAAAAATTATAAGAGTGTGAAATCACAAACTGATGCCTGAGTCAAAAGAACAAGTTTTAGGAGGACTGGTCAGACTCTTCTTTATAAAATTTTAATCTGATAAGTTATTGATATATGAGAAATAATAGTGTCTGATTTGCTGGGTGGTATTATATTTATCAATTTGAGGAGAAATAAGGTGATCTAACTTTGGAAATTAACTGCATTGGTAAAATAACATAAAATTTGACAATTTTTTTCTACTTGCAAATAATGATTGAAGATTTGATTTTTAGCTTTCAATCAGTCATTTTGTTTTCCTTTTCTAATCATATGCTTCTGTATCAATCAACTCCCAAAGGACAAATGCTATTTCAAGTACAAAAATCTTCTTCTCAGAAGTTATTATTGTCAGCATGAGGCAGATTTGTATGTTCTGATTTTTAAGCATACATTTTTTCATGCTAGCATTATGTGACATTGCAAATGCTTAAAACATACGTAGCAGTAAGCTTTATCATTTAAAAGTTAGGTACTTCAAATGGTTCTTGGTGTCTATTGAAGATCTTCATAGGAAGATTTAAATAAGATTTGATTCCTAAACATGTTTATGAATTAGAAATTGCTTGATAATTTATATATACTATACCTTGGTTCTTCTTGGGTGGTGTTTGTTTATTTTTAAAATTAAATTCAGCTAATGTGGAAGTTATCATAGTCCCTTGTTTTCTTACTACATTTTGTGTATTTGTTAGAGAGAACCATAGATTTTTTGGCTCCAAATTAATTTTTTTAAAAGAATATCAAAGGGAAAAACATGTATGCATGAACATACTAAAGGGTCGTTAGCTTTTTACTACACCTTGAATTTTGATAAAAAATCCCCATTTCATTAAATTCCATGTATCACACAACATATTGAGTGGGAATGCTTTTTAATTTTTAGCAGCCTCTTTAATGAATGTAATGTTGGGTCCTGTTGATGTGTTTTTTGTACACATGCGAACACAATAAAATACCAAGGTATCTTATCCTCTCTTGAATAAAGTTCCTGAATGCTGAAGATATCGCACAAAGGATCAATCGGAGAAACTTCAAGGTTCTGTTATGTAGGATCTCTACGTGTGGATAAGCTCTTTGCGGTACGATGTGATTTTGCTGGAATCACAAGGGGACTTACATTCGATGACCTGAAGGTCTAATTTGCTTTGGATATTGCTGGAACGTGAGATTTTACTGGCCGTTGATTTTGAAATAAAGAAGGAAAAAGGAGAAAGGTTGAAATGGGATCTATTTCTAATACTAAGAATGTAAGAGCAATGAATGACCTTTGATGAAATTCTAACTAAGTCTTGCTTTGACATCCCAGGACCATCTCCACAAGGTTAGTGCGGTCTTCTAAGGAAAGCTTTATGATGTTCAGATCACCGTTGCAAGCATGGACACCATCAGGTTGATGCATATCAATGAAGAAGTGACAATTAAAGTTAAGCTTAAGCTGAATGATTCCAGTTGACTACACAAGGCAAGTCTGCAATCAACAAACTGCTAGTAGTATGGATATACATATTTCACCATCGATCATACACATTTCTTCCACTCATCTAATAACATGAAATTAAATTTGAGAAGTATAGAGACCATGCAAATTGTTGAATCGACCCATAGAATTCACCATTTCTTCAATGAAGTTTACAAGTCCTTTACAACATCATCTTGGCAACAATCTTTGCCTTCTCTTTCTATTCTACTCTAACTATTTCCTATTCTCTGACTATTCACTATTATCTATTCTCTATCAACCAACTATTATCTATTAGCTCACTATTAACCTTTACAAACGAGGAGCTAGGGCTTTATATAGAGAACCCTTTACAAACAGACGGCTCTGATTGATTTAGAATCAATGGCTAAGATTGCAAGATAGAAACTCTAATTAAGGTTTGTTACAACAAACTTTCTTAGCCAATTAGAAAATTACATTCTAGGAGTGAAGACTGTAGACACCTAAAATTGTCCAGTCTAATTAAATAAATATTTTATTTATTTAATTATCTAAGCTTAATTCTTCTATTAATTAAATAAATCTTTATTTATTTAATTAATTCATTTATCCTCTTCTAACCTTATTTCTCATTTAAATAAATACATATATTTATTTAAATTATCCTTTTCCTAATTAAATAAATATTTATTTATTTAATTGATCCCATTTCTTCTATTAACTAAATAAATCTTTATTTATTTAATTAATTCATTAACCTTTTCTACACATGACACATGTCATTCATCCCTTAATTCCTACACTACCTACCTCTTTCATTATTTTATTATTTCTTCTACCTACCCTCTAATCATAGCCGACCTCTTTTTACACCTCTCAATCTTATCCCTCCATTTCATATTGTGTTTTCTATTTAAGGAGATGCTTTCTTCATTATCAAACCCTAATGACCTAATCGATGATCTTAAGGACTTGACTACACTACGATCCTACTTGCAACCACATTCCGTTCTTTGTTGAGCTCTTGTGCACATAAAATCTGAGAGCAAATATATCAAGCAAGATCAATGGAGATAGGAAGAATGGAGATCAAAACCCTATTGGACATGTGATGGTCTAATCTTTGTGATTTCATTTGATTTGCATTGTCTTAGGTAATCTTCATATGTTATGGTGGATCTTTGTTGTTGTTAGGCTAGGGTTTGGTGGTTGAATTCATTTAGCCTTTCAATCTTGTTATTAATGTTATCCATTTTCACCATATACAAAGACCAATAGGAAGCAGGGGTAGGTGCCTCGAAGTTTGTGCCATCCCTGATGAGTCAGGTGCATTGAATTTGGACACGCTGAGGTGGACCAATCCAACTGGAGGAATGATGACTGGGATGCCACCTTGTCTGACACTTGTAACTTGGTTGATGTTGAATTTGATGATGCTGAGAAGCTAACTTTGATTAACTCTTCTGAGACTATCTACTTCTTCAGTGGACCCTTGCATTGACTTTATTTGATTCTCCTCTGTCTTTGACGTGATGGATGGGTGGTGTACCTTTCCTTGAAACGCTGGCAACGCCTTTCATTGTCATCTTGTGGTTCCTTAGTGTGGCAAAGTGAAGGTTCTGGAGGTAGCTGTCAATTCCTTGAACACCTTGAGTCTTCCCTTTTGCCTGTGGAACGTCCTTGATGATGATGGACTAGAATTGGTCGTCCTTGATGATGCTGGACTGGAAGTGGTCGTCCTTGCCCTGGCCTGGTTTTTTCCATTTGCAAAATAAACCAAAAGGTGATTAAGTACATATGACATGTTCATTTCAACAAAGCATTTTCCACCTTAAATCATCAACAAGAAGACTTCAAAATAAAGTTCGCTCAAAATCCTTCCCAGGGACAGGCCCTATAAGAATTTTGTCCTGGACCCTTTGGAAGGGTTAGGAGTGAATTTTGCATTCCAGGATAATTCTATCACTTGTTTACTCCAAAATTCCTCCCAAGGCAAACATATGGTAACTTTCCTTCCTCCAAAGCCTAGGGATCCATGCTTTGACCTTTATCATGAGCAAGTTAGTTGAAATTGAGAATTTCGCCCTGCACCCTTTGGAAGGGTCAGGAGAAAATTTCTTGATCATGGACAAAACACTCGCTTCTTTCACTCACAACCCCTTCTAAGACATGCTTGTGGCAATCTTTAAGCCCAATCTACCTTGATCACTGTCTTGGTCTAGCACAAATTTGGAAGAAAAAGGACATTTGGTGAATTTTGCCTTGGACCCTTTGGAAGGGTCAGGAGCAAATTTCTTTCTCTAGCCCAAAATCATCATTTTTGGAGACAACAATCCATTCAAGGGCAATCTCAAGGGCTTCTATCATCTTTGTCTAGGCTAGGCTTGGCTTGGCACAAATATGAAAGGAATAGGTGGATTTTAGAATTTCGCTCTGGACCCTTTGGAAGGGTCAGGAGTGAAATTCATGATTTGAGCTTATTTTCTCATTCTCACAACTCCAATCCACCTCCAAGACCAAGGATACATTGCCTCACTCCTATCTAGGCCATAAAAACCAAAAACTTAACTTGATTTGCAAGGAAAATAGGTGATCCTAGGAATTTCGCTCTGGACCCTTTGGAAGGGTCAGGAGTGAAATTCTTGATTTGGCTCAATTCCTTCATGTTCATGGATCACTAGCAACTCAAAGTTTTGCTCAAGGACTTCTCCAATCTTTCCCAATCCTGATCCACATTGGACTTAGCATAAAATTGAGAAAAAAAGGGTGGTTTTGGGGAATTTCGCTTTGGACCCTCTGGAAGGGTCAGGAGCGAAATTCAAGATTAGGACACAATTCCATCTCCTTCTTCCCTTGCTATGCCATGATTCTCACCTTTGGACTCCTTCCTCATGAAGACAACACTTGTTTGACCCCCAAGAAGGCCTGGAAGGAGAAATTCGCTCAAGACCATGGTCAAGGACATGACCCATTTGGATTTCACTCTGGACCCTTTAAAAGGGTCAGGAGCGAAATTCATGTCCTAGCTCAAAATCATCATTGTTGATGGCAAAAAATCAACTCCAAGGCATGCCTAAGCTCTATTCATCTTTATCCATGCTTAGCTTGACACAAAATGAAAGGAAAAGGTGGATTTTAGGAATTTCGCTCTGGATCCTCTGGAAGGGTCAGGAGTGAAATTCTTGTTTTTAGCATATTCCTTCATTCTTTTTGACTCCAATTCACCTCCAAGACCAAGGAACAAGGTTTTAAGCCCAAACAAGGTAAAAAATAAGGTTAATAAAGAATTTTGCTCTGGACCCTTTAGAAGGGTGAGGAGCGAAATTTCATTCTTGGACAAAAACCCACACATTTCAATGCTTTCAATGACTTCCTTAGGCAAGAACATGTCCAAACTTTCAAAGGGTTAGGAGCGAAATTTCATTCTTGGACAAAAACCCTCACATTTCAATGCTTTCAATCACTTCCTTAGGCAAGAACATGTCCAAACTTTCACAATATGCCTTAGAAACTAAGATCCTGGTCTAAACAAGGAAGAAGTGGGTGCCATCTAGGAATTTCGCTTTGGACCCTTTGGAAGGGTCAGGAGTGAAATTTCCAATTTAGGTTGATCTCACATTCCATTGTCTCAATTCTCCTTCAAACTTGATTTATCCAACCTCCTTTCACCATAATCAAGGTAATCCACCACCAAATAAGCTCAAAACAAGGTTCTTCTAGTGCTCAAGGCAAAACAAAGGGTCAAAATAAGGGTTTCGCTCTGTACCCTTTGGAAGGGTCAGGAGCGAAATTCATCCTTTAGGCAAAAAATCTTCAAGTTAACCAAACCAAGGAAGAAAATGAGGTTTACAAGGATTTTTCACTCTGGACCCTTTGGAAGGGTCAGTAGCGAAAATCATAATCTAGGCCAAAATCCTTCACATTTTCACATTCCATCACTTCAAAACTAGAATGTTGGTCTAAACAAGGGAGAAAATGAGGTTTATAAGTGACATTTCCTTATATCTTTCTTCTTTCTTATACTTTAAGTTATATTCCATATATACTGTCAGGATGTTTGAGAGTGGTTTCGGACTTCCAGGAGTTATAATGCAAAATCTAGTTTTTGGAGGATTCTTCAGTTTTCCAGACTTAGTCAAATTTCAGGATCAGGAAGACATTCCAGACTTAGCCAAATTTCAAGGCATTTGAAGATCAGGATGACATTCCAGACTTCATCACTCACCAACTTGACCTAGCTTAGACCTTCAAGGATGATACTCACTCACCAAGCAAGACACAATTAGCAACAAGAGCAAAACCAGGCCCTAAGGAATACTCTCAAAGAAACCCTAATTCTGGGGCCCCGTGGACTCACCTTGGCTCAAGTAGAGCCTGCTATCCTAGTGATCCCTTTGGCAACACTCAACATGTAAAGGCTAACAGACAAACCCTAAAAACCTAGAAAGCAAACCCCAGAAAGCAAAAAAGTAGGGGTCCCCATTTGCAATGGGGCGATGTGTGAATACGTCACAACAGGTCCCAAAATCGCTGCTCCACAATCCTCAAATTCAATTTCACCTTCAAGGCCAGGGGTTTGTTATTAAGAAAGTAAAATGGAGGTTCATCAATAGATTGAGCAGGGTTAAGGTCAATTACCGAGAGTGGATAAGCTCTTCTATGCTTCAGGCTCAGCTTAAACTCAGGAGGGTATTCCTAGAGCTCTCCTGAAGGATTGAAGGTGTTGAAAGATGGAGTAATGTATAGAGTTTGTAGTTGTATCTAAAGTAAGTTTAACATCGAAGACTATCTTTAGGTTAAAAACAAACTAATCGCATGATTAGCCTCTTACATAGCTGGTACATGTGCAAATCATGATTCACTTAAGATGATTGCTTTCAAGGCTTACTTCATATTTCCTTGGTTATACATTGAATCATGATGTGCCTAGAAACCTACATGTATTCCTAAAATATTGGTTAAAAATTTGTTCATTTAAAGAGTATGATTGAATCATTTGTACCCAAGATGATGCCTATCCAATGAGTTACAAAGTCATAGTTTATCAAATGAAAAACAAGTTGAAATCACAAAGGAATTATGTGCAATGCATTTTATATACACCAAACATGTGATATCTTATAACAAAGCGTGCTTAATAATCCATTACAAAATCGTTGAGATTCATGTATAATTTGAAAGAGATCATTACAAGGCTTGCAATGCATTAGAATGGTGTCACATTCATCACATCTAGTACTATACTTGTGCTAGCAAATGTGGCAAAGAAGAAACCCTAGCAAGAGATTCCTTTGAAAATCTACAAATTATCATGGAGACACTTCATTACAAATAACACTTACAATACTTAACCTCTTTGTGATTGATCAAATATGTTGCTCCAAAAATAAAACGGACTCGTGTGGGTTGAAACCTAGATACTCATGTTAGCAAATGTGGCAAAGAAGATACTCTAGCTGGGACTTAAGAAATTCCTTTGAAAATCTAGAAATATCATGGAGACACTTCATTACAATTAATACTTGCAATATTTAACCTCCTTGTGGTTGATCAAATATGTTGCTCCAAAAATAAAATGGATTGGTGTGGATTGAAACCCTACATCATTCTGGCACTTGCGTATGAGCTTTTGGAAACAAGAAATGAGTAACACATTAAATGAAGAATGAATTGCTATTTATAATTTTTTGTTTTGGTGTCCAACAACTCATAGGAACTTTGAGTGGAAGAGTAAGTTGTAAAAATGGTGTGTAGGGGTCGCACAAGTTTGTGGGACCTTTAAAACGATTGGTAGAAATCTTTGCAAGGAGATTTGGGCAGAGAGAACTCCAACAAACCGTATTAATGGTGGTAGGGTCACGCATATCTTTACATCAAATCTTCATTTGAAATCACACTTATTAGATTAAACCATGGATTTTAGGTGGGAAAGGACGAATTGGATGGTGAAGGGTCAAATCTAAGCATTAAGGTATAGTGGACGAGTTGTGGAGGTAGGTGAAATTGCATATTGAGGGTTGCGGGGGCATGATAGGCCATTTGGCAGTTTTATCAGGTCCAAGAGGGACCTTGGAACTAGGTTCTAGTGTGTTGAGGAAGTTTGCAGATTTGAGAAATTAAAGGCAAGGAAATTTGCTAGGTGTCAAGTGGCAGGAGGAAACTGGGACTTGGGACCAAAAGAGAGTTGAGTGTAAGGGGTTGGGAAGAACTCGACACTAGGGATTGGGAAAAGAGATTGTTGCTGGTTGGGTCTTAGGAGGGACCATGGACCTCAAAGATTGGGGAGAGTAGAGCCCATGGGAATCAGGTCATCGAAGTGAATGGGGAGTGGAGGAGTGGATTGAGGGTGCAAAGAGCCCCTAGAGGAATATGGTTTGGAGAGAACAAAGGAGAGTGTAGATAGGTCTTGAGAAGGAAGAAGGATTGGAGAATATTGGGTGTTGAACCTTTGGAGGAATTAGGAACAAGGAAGGAGAGGATGGGAAAGGATTTGGCCTTGGGTTTGGGGAGGGAATGGAGACCAAGGCATTAGAGAGCACAAGGACAAGGAGGTTGTAGGTAACGGGGTGTGGGGTGGGCCTTGCATTGGGGACTTGGTGCTAAGGTCCAAAGTTCATTGGCAACCTTGAATTTTAGAGGGTAATTGGAAAGGAGAGCACAAGTTGGGTTAGGAAAGGGGGTGAGAAATGGGAGGTCGTGGGGATCAAATTGTCGGGCAGATTTGGCACCAAGGGATTGGGTGTTAGTCTAGGGTTCATCAATGGCCTTGAGGATGGGATCGAGGACTAGGAGTGTGGGCGAATCGGGAACCTGGAAGGTCTTGGTTCCACTTTGGGGTTTGCATTTGAGGGAAGGAATGCAAAAGGAGCACTAAGGGGTGGGGGTTTGAGGTTGAAGGACCTTGGGACTGTGTGACCCAATGCAAAATTGCACAAATCCCATGAATTTTTGGGAATCCTTGGAGGGAGAATAAACACACCAACACCCAAACACTTGAACAAACATCACTGTAGGGATGCCACCCAAATAACTTTACTAAGGACAAATGACAAAATTACATAAATTGAACATCCTTAGGCAAAAAATGATAAAGGGGAGGAGTCCATTAGATGTTTCTTAGATCAGCTAACTGTAATGGTAAATGAACAAGAGGGGACAAAGCTTAGCCAACTTTGCAATCATTCAGACCTTTGAAATTGGGCTTCAACATGTAATACTCTCTTGCTTATCCCTCTTTCTCTAAGCACACTTGCTCCCCTACCAAATGAATAGTGTGTCATCATCCTCCATCAAATGAAGTCTAAATTTAAACATGTCTACATGATCCCCAAATCAAGGAAGATCCTAATTGTGATAATGAGTTGTACTAACTCTTAATTTTTACAAAAGTGGCATGCTCAATAATGATGAATAGCATGATTTTAGAATATCACACTTCAGATCTCTTGTTGAATTATATTGGCTATGGATCACCTTTCCTCTTTAGGGTAAACGACAAATAAGAGATTTCAATATTCTTTTTGGGTGAGAGAGAGGGGTGGGGCGGGGCGGGCATAGGAAAGGTGGCCACTATGAAGAAGACTAGTTGCACCTTGTAATTTCTCTAAAGATTTTGTTCCAATCTTTTTATTGGTGCATAATGAATCTTATAGGCATTTGAGATTGGTATTGGAGTTCCCACACTCCTCATCCCCAACTACAATAGGCTCCTACCTGTTGGTGTTGGAAATAAGCCACGCCCGAACCAATGATGGACTGGTCCAAGAGGGGCCAGTAGCTCAGTGGTAGAGCACTCCAGCAGCATATGGAAGGTCCTAGGTTTGAGTCCTAGCTGGTCCATGTCTCAACATGGTATCAGAGCCAGGTCTAGGCTAGGAGCCCCAAGCACACAAGAAGTGTGGCTTAAGGGGGGGTGTTGGTGTTGGAAATAAGCCACGCCCGAACCAACGATGGACTGGTCCAAGAGGGGCCAGTAGCTCAGTGGTAGAGCACTCCAGCAGCATATGGAAGGTCCTAGGTTCGAGTCCTAGCTGGTCCATGTCTCAACACTACCAACCTATGTGTAATGTGCCTTCTTGAATGGTGGGTTGTGAAAATGAATTTTCCTAGCCTTTTCATTCCCAGGGGTTAGGAGAAATTAAAGAAATAAAAGGGAATAAATGATTAATTAAAGTTGGAGCCGAAAAAGCTTAAGTCTTAGGCACATATATTTTAATTGTTCATTATGACTTAAGTTGGGGCCACATTTAAGTTACAATGTTATTACCAGGCGAATTCACTTGGTGGGAAGTTAATGAATATTTATTGTAAATATTATTTCAAATGCCTAAGTCGCCTATGGTAAGAATTCTAGAGGCATTGATGGCTTTTTGGAGGAATATATAAAGAGGTATTGAGAGGTATTGGGGATTCATTCTTCTATTGTTTCTTTCTTTGATTTACAAGTCTCTCTGCAAGTTCAAATATGATACAGGATGATACCCCTGTAAATGCTGTCTGGACGTAGCCCCAGGTAGCAATCAGCAATTACAGTTTCATTAAAATTAGTGACAAATAAAAAAGAATCTTGGGAGGCACATTCAGGGTGAAAGGCAGAATTTTATATAAAAATCGCAGGGTTTCGGACCTTTAATCAGTATTGATAACTTCCAGATTGGAATTGCTGCTCGCTTAGCTTGCCAACTCCACACAATGCAGCCAGTACCTGAACATGAGCACTGATAGCCACAATTTCCAGCGATCTGATATATAGTGATTGGTGGGGGTATGCTGTCAATATTGGAGCGATAGTTTGGTATGAACAAAGCACAGGTTTGTCATTGAAGGCTTATTTGTAATAAAATTCTTAGTGCTTATAGCTTGTCAATTGATGCTTAGTGTAGCATTTGCATTGGAAACAAGTACTTAAGGATTATCTGCAATAAAACTTTTGACTGCTTACACCTGTAGTTATAAAATTAATGAAAAGAACTGCTCCATTAGTTTGCATTTAGTTTCGTGTGTTTAATTTGGTAAAAATTATTAGCAAAATTATTTCAGTGGTATCAGAGCCACTTTTCTTGCTAGCCTGTGTGGTATTTCTTGTGCATGTCGGTTTGAGGGTGGTTAAAGTAGTTGCATGTCAGAATTTATGGTTGCATGTTGCTTCTAAGCACTCGAGAGGGTCTAGATCACATAGATACTTCACCAGGAGTAGGTCTGAACAACAGTTGGGAGAAGAAGAGAATCCCTTGTTTGATTATGGCGACATGGCTGAACAGAGAAATGATGGTGGAAATGGTCAACGGAGCCTTTGGGATGTTATGGCATGGATGGCACAGCAGCAACAACAGATGATGCAAACATTTATGCAGTCTCAGCAGCAACTTGTAGCTGCAATTGGAAATTTAATCCAACAACCGTAGGTCAAAGATGGAGTTAGAAGTGATGCTGGTAATCATCAACAAGAAAGGACAGCTTCTAATGCTGTTAGGACAGCGGACACCAGATCCGATCGACCTTTAAGACCTGTGTTTGTGCCAAGGCCAGCTGAAGAGGAAGCGGTTCTAGAGATGGACGAAGATGAGACTCAAATCACGGATGATGTCATAGTAGCATATGATGAGTATAGAATGCTTCCAAATGATGTAAGGCAGCTAATGAACCTAAATCAATTCATGAACCAGCGAAGGGATAAAGCTAGATTCTGCTTGGAGAGACGGGAAAGGAGGCCTAGAGGCCCAACTAGGAAAGGCACACAACCTCAAGAATTCAAGGATGCTTTAAATAAGGTCTCTTTGCCCACATTTGATGGAAGCGGAAAGGTTAGTGCCGAGTCTTGGGTTCACAAACTTGACACATTCTTGTCATTGAAGCCTACAGAGGAGGTTAAGGCCATACAATTTGCTATGATGCATTTGTAGGGTGTGGCATACGATTGGTGGCACCACATGCTTGTATCATAGGATCATGGTTTGATTCATTTATATGAGGAATTTGTCAATAAGCTGATTGCACGGTCTGACAGGAAGGATGTTGAGGTTTATTATCGGGAGTTGGCTCAATTGAAGCAGGTTGGTCATGTTGAGACTTACATCAATGAGTTTTATAAAATTTCAGTTATGGTCCCTGACATGTCTGAAAGGAGAGTTACTATGCTGTTTGTGGAAGGTTTGAGTGATAGACTGAGGGGACTGGTGAAGGCTAATAAGCCTAGTACACTTCATTACACCATATGACACCACTTGGAAACTACACCTTTTCAGCCTCAGAAAAAAAGTTCTAGCCCATGGAAATCTGATAATTTTTTTTTTAATTAGCGGAAAAATATTCCATCAAAGGCTGATCAAGAGTCTAGGAATGAACTTAGAAGGAAAAAATTATGTTTTAACTGTAAAGAACCATGGGAACTTGGACACCACTGCCTTGAGAAAGGCAAAGTTCACCTAATTGAAGTCGTGTCTGATGATGAAGAAATAGAAGAGCAAGAGGCTTGTGTGGGAGGTGATAGTGAACAAGAGGATCAACAACCGTAGATAGAGTTGGAAGACTCTTCAACCAAAGATACTCCATGCATTGCCGCTCTATTGGGAGTACCTCGCATCTGGCCTTTTCAGCTGAAGGGTGTTCTTAGGGGATAGCGAATGGTGTGCTTAGTAGATAGTGGAGCCACACACAACTTTATAGATGAGGGATTAGTAATGAAGCACGAACTTCAGGCTGAGTAGTTTCCAAGATTCAGTGTCATAGTTGCAGATGGTTTTCTGTTGCCTTCAACCAGAGTAGTTCCTTAGTTGAGTATATAGATTGTAGATTACACATTGACAGGTGATTTTTATGTGCTGGGGCTCAGTAATGCTATCTTGGGACTGGAGTGGCTAGAGTCACTTGAATGTTATGTTCAAGACTTTAAGCAAATGGATCTGGAATTCATGGTTGATGATAAGAAGATGTTGCTTGAGGCAAAGTCTGATGGCGATCCACAAGTTGTGTCAGCAAGAAGGATGGAGGCTCTATTCAGACATGGTGATGTGGATTGAGCAGCCCAATGTTTTGTGTCTACTAAGCCTACTTCCAACAGTAAACCAAAATGCTAAGTGGATATCCAGACAATGCTAGATAAGCATAGCATAGTCTTTGGTGACATACCTCCTGGATGTGCACTTGATCGGGGGTTCGAGCATGTGATTGAGTTGGAGGAGGGTGCAAAGCCGATAATTACCATGCCCTATCATCATTCACGCCACTTCAAGGAGGAGATTGAGAAGACAATCAAGGAGCTTCTTAGCATGGGACATATACGGCCTAGTTTGAGTCTTTGCCTCATCGGTGGTTCTGGTGAAGAAGGATGGGACTATGCGCATTTGCATAGACTACAAAGCGTTGAATAAGACGACTATAAAAAACAGATATCCTATACCCAAGATCGATGAGTTACACGGGTTTGTGTACTTTTCAAAAATTGATCTCTAGTGTAGCTATCATTAGGTACGGGTTCGAGAGGAAGACATTCCTAAAATTGCTTTCCGTTGCCATTACGGACATTTTGAGTTCCTAGTCATGCCATTCGGGCTCACGAATGTGCAGACAACATTTCGGTTCTGCATGAATCACGTGTGTCGTGATCAGTTGAGAAAATATGTTGTAGTTTTCTTTGATGATATCTTGATCTACACCAAGATCTGGACTGATCATCTGCATCATTTGGATGTGGTCTTGAGTATCATGGAGGATCAGTCGCTTTATGCAAAAGCTTCCAAGTGTGAGTTTGGGATGACAAAGATACTATATCTCGGACATGTTATTGGTGTAGATGGTTTGAAAGTGCATCAGGAGAAAATTCAGGCAATCATAGATTGGCCGCCACCCAGGAATATAACAGAATTGCGAGGCTTCTTGGGTTTGTGCTCTTACTACAGATGGTTTGTGAGAGGGTTTTCATAGTTAATGTATCGGGGTAAGGGATAGGTGCAGCATTAATGCATCAGGGTAAGGGATAGGTGCAACGTTAATGCAAAATCGACACTCGATTGCGTACAAGAGCAGGAAATTGAGAGACACCGAGAGACTGTACTCCACGTATGATAAGGAGATGCTAGTTATTATGCATGTGCTAGCTAAGTTCAGACAATACTTGGTGGGAACAAAATTCGTGGTCGGGATTGATCACAACAATCTCAAGTACTTTTTGGAGCCAAAGGACCTGAATGAGTGGTAGCATAAGTGGGTAAGCAAGATCCAAGCTTACGACTTCGATGTGGAGTATGTAAATGGTAAGAAAAATGTTGTTGCCGATGCCTTACCTAGAAGACTGTTGTGACCATCTCACACATCGCCCCATTAGAATGGGGACCCCCTCTTTTTCGTTTTTGTTTTGCCTGTTCTTCTCTCTGCTTTTAGGGTTTTGAGTGAGTGAGTTGTCTGTCTGGGCTAGGGCTAAACCTTAGGTGTTTCTTCTGGGTGTTATTCAAGCTGAGTCTAGTCAAATTTTGAAAGTTGTTAAGCGTCCTCCCTAGGATTGAGATTGTTGAAATAAGGTAAGCCTGTCAGGAAAGTCAGATAGGTCTCAGGTTAGGTCTAATCAGGGTTTTTAGGGTAAAAATCCAAATTTTGTCTAAGTGTTAGCATTTTGAAGGTGAAATTGTGTGTTCTTGCCTAGATGAGTTTTGATCAATTTTTTGAAGCAAGATGATGCCTGAAACACAAAATTCGCTCCTGACCCTCTCTGAAGGCCCAAGGCGAAATTCATTCTAAGTGCAAATTCTTGTTTTGAAAAGGCTTGCTAACTGGTTCCTGGCCTTGAGAATGACCTAACTCTGCCTTGTGAAGTGATTGGAGACTTAAATTTTGAATAATTTAGCCAGAAAGGGTGAAATCGCTCCTGACCCTTGTTGAGGGCCTAGGGCGAAAATGTTATTTAAGGCATATTTGTCACTGACTTTTCTATTTTGTTTTGTGCAGGGTCTCCAGGGGAGATGATTGGATGTGACTTGATGCTTTTGAAGACTTGAAGGCATAAAAAATGATGAATTTTGGAGGTTAAGGGAAAAATCGCTCCTGTCCCTTGTTGAGGGCCCAGGGCGAAATTTTGATTTCCCTCATCTGGCAGTGAAAGAGGACAAAGTGTTGAACATGAATGGAAAACAAGTGACTTTCTCCACCTGCCTGAAAGAGTTTTGGCTTGGGATGATGAAGGATCTTATTGGAATCATCAAATTCGCTCCTGTCCCTTGCGAAGGGTCCAGGGCGAAAAGACTTATTGGAGTCATTCCTGACCTTGTTTGGTCAAATTGAGATATCAAAGGCGTGGTGGAGGACAAAATGAGCGTGATAAAGCATCCAGACTTGATTGAAGATAATGAAATGATGGAGTTTTGCCTAAGAGGGGTAATTTCGCTCCTGACCCTCTCTCAGGGTCCAGAGCGAAATTCTTTATATGCACATCTTTAGACTTTTCTTGGACATGAACCTTTATTCATAACGTGAAACAAGATGAAATCTTCCCCAGCAAAGACATTTCATGGTGAAAAGTGAAGCATTTTGGCCTAGAAGGCAAAGTTCGCTCTTGTCCCTCACTGAAGGTCCGGAGCTTGATTTTCAAATTTGCACTGTTCTTGCAGGATCAAAGTAATTTTATGATTGAAAGAGATCAAGGAAAGCATGTTCTGTGCGTTGAATATAATTTGAGTGGTCATCAAAAGAGGAAATCAACCCAAAAAGCAGAAGGCGCTCTTGACCCTCACTGAAGGTCTAGAGCGATTTTTTAAAAAGTGCAAGTTTCTTGCTAGGACAAAACAAGTTTTGTGATTGAAATGAATGGAAGAGGGCGTATTTTGACCATTGAAGATAATTTGGAGGGCTAACAAAGGACGGATAAACTTGAATTTGCAAAATCGCTCCTGTCCGTTACTGAAGGCCTTGGGCGAAAAACCTAATATCTAGCCTTTCTCTCCAAGTTTGGACAAATCTAAGCCAAGGCACAAGTTTGAAACGATGTTTAAAATGCCTTGAAGTGGAATTGAGATACTAGGATTACTAATTTTGATGACAATTTGCAAATTCACTCCTGTCCCTCACCAAGGGTCCAAGGCGAAATTTCCAAGTGTGCCCACTTTCCTTGCATTTCGAGATAACTTTTTTGTTTCCAAGACTCAAAAGGGAGTGGAGAATGATGTTCTACGCCTTAGAACAATTTGAGGATTGAGGTGATCAATAATTTGTGCAAAAGACTCAAGTTCGCTCCTATCCCTCACTGGAGGTCCAGGGCGATTTTTTACAAAACCAATAACTTCCCTCCGAGATTACACTAAGGCAAGGTTGTGCAAGGATGGAAAAGGTCTTCTAAAGCATGGTGAACAAAGATTTGACTTCAAAACTTGATAGTCCTAGGCTAAAATACAAAAGTCGCCCCTGTCCCCCATTGGAGGCCTAGGGTGAAAATCTTTGAAACACCTATTTTGCTTTGCAAAGCAAATTAAACGTACATGGAATGGATAAAAGAGATCATTGCTTACCCCACATCGAGAATTGATAAATAAAAGATCAAGGATTAAGAGCAAAAGTGAAAAGTCGCTCCTGACCCTCTCTGAGGGTCCAGGGCGAAAAAGTCCTAAAGACACTTTCCTCCTAGAGATAAAATGAAGTCAAACTCCAACTCCAATTAAAAATGCCATTTTAAATGCCCAGATGAAGTTTTGGACAAAAAAAATGAGGAATACAAGAGCAAAATTGCAAGTTCGCTCCTGACCCTTGCCAAGGGTCCAGGGCGAAGTTAGTGGCATTCTTTATTTTTTACCATATTTGAGCGTTGATATCCTCTAGATCGCATTAGATGCCAAAATTGCTAACTTCGAAACATTTGAAAAAAAATTGAATTGGCATTTAATAAAAGACATATTGGCATTTAATAAATTAATTTGAGCCTTTAAAAAAAATCGAATTTTTTATTATAAAGGCATTTAAAATTAATTTTTTTTATTAAATTAAAATTAAAAAATGGAGCGCTTGAGGTCTTGTTTTTATTTATTTCATCAAGTCGGCCTCTCCTTTAAGCCTATTTTGCTAGGTCGGCC